>NC_058524.1:326542388-326842388 GCF_904849725.1 Hordeum vulgare subsp. vulgare | reverse complement strand
ATCTAGGCATTTTAAATGAGGTCGGAATGACATATAGCACCTCCGAAACGACATCACATGTTAATTTACAATTCTGTCCAGATCTGGACTAAGGCGTGTAATTAGTTGTTAAACAGCAAAACAAATAGGTTTACATGATTCTACGCGTCGTGACAAGCAATTTACACATAGAGATCATCTCCAACGGAGCTACGGGTCAAAAGATACGGACACCGCAAGATATTATGGCATGAATGCAATATGTGTGCAACGACGGTCACGAGCACTTCAAAACATACAACCAGCAAGAGAAAATGAAACTACACGAGATTCTAAGAAAGTTTCATATAGGACACTATCAAATCGGAGCTAAGGTTCAACAACTACAAGCAAAACAAGAAATCACTACAATCTGCCAAAATCAGCCACATAACATCTTCTACGCCCCACAACTACGAGCTACAAAATCCCAATATGCTCAAGCAAGGCATGACTCGAAAGAGGGTAAGAAACACTACAACAAACAACTAACAACAACTAGCATGGCAGCATGGATCACTAGGGAAAGAGGTCACATAATGGCATCTCACACACTATTTGAGACTTAGTGAAAATAGCAGTTTATGAAGCTGCAATTTTCGATCTGAAGGCATATTGACAGCAGCAAAACCAATAGCTACGGGACTCCAAATGGCATGAAAATACACAGCATTCTAGAGAATTACAAGGTATACAACTAACTCCATTGGACCAACCTCAAAGGAGCTACAGATCACAAGATAGAAGCAAGACAAGACAACAACAAAATATAATAGATTCCAGACTTAGAAATATTTCGGCATCTCTAAAACATCACTAATTCTAGCAACTTGAGAGCAAGCAAACCACACCTAAACATGCATTTCTATTGCAACCAAAAATACCAAGGGCTAGACAAAACATCAAAGAACAACTCCCTAGTTGACAACTCCTTCAAACGAAGCACGAAATAAATCCTACGAAATAAACAAAAGGGCATCACGGGAAAATATCGCGCGAACTAACTTACTCAAAAGCTAAAACTAATTGCCTTGATCCCCTTGGGCCTTCTCTGTGAGCCGCCTTCCATGCCTCTACATGAGCTGTGTTACGCCGTCTTGCACACTAGGCCTTGGGCCTCGTTGTTGAGGTCGGTTCGGTTAACGGGGTAACCCACAAGCCGTGAGATGATGGGCCGAGTCATACCTCCTCGCCGGGTCATACCTCCTGGTTGGTTAAACCTCCTGGCTAGGTCATACCTCCTGGCGAGGCAAACCATGGGCTATATCCCCGACACGTTCCCAAGTGGCTTATTTATTGGAATGGTGCAACCACCTAAATTTGAGGAATTTGATAGACTTGTTGCAAGTCTTGCGCTCACTATCTTCAGTAATTGCAACTGCATGCTCATGATAAGGAAGGTTTGCTTGGAGATCAATGTCTTGGAAGTCAACAGTGTGCTCAGGAGCCTTGAAACACTTCCGGAGCTGATATACATGGAGGACATCATGCACATTGGAGAAATAGGAAGGAATCCCTAGTTGATAAGCAAGGTCGCCTCTTTTGGGAACAATCTTGAAAGGACCCACAAAACATGGTGCAAGATTTCCTTTGATGCCAAAACGTTGTGTACCCTTCATGGGAGAAACCCGAAGATAGACAAAATCATCGATCTGGAATGCCAAGTCGCGATGTCTGCTATCATAGTAACTCTTCTGACGGGATTGAGAAGCTTTGGACTTATCCCGAATAACACGACACATTTCTTCTGCTTCAGAGATCCTGTCATTCGAAAGAATTTGACGCTCACCAGTTTCAGACTAATTGAGCGGGGTACGACACTTCCCGCCATAAAGAATCTTGAATGGGGCCTTCCGTGAACTTGCTTGAAAACTATTGTTGTTGGATAATCCAACAAATCGGAGACAATCTTCCATCTCCATGCTGAAAGAGATAACACACACTCTCAGCATGTCTTCAAGAATTTGATCAACTCTCTCCACTTGACCACTTGTCTGAGGATGGAAGGCTATACTAAAATGGACCTTGGTGCCCATTGTAGTTTGGAAGGAACCCCATAACTTGGAAGTACACATGATTCCTCGACCTGAAGAAATAAAATTAGGAACACCATGCAAAGAAACTATCCTTGAAGTGTACAACTCTGCAAGCTGAGCTACCGAAATAGGTTCTTTGACTCGAAGGAATTGGGTAACTATTGTGAGCCTGTCGATGACTAGAAAGATGGCATTGTTGCCCCTCTTGGACTTAGGAAACCAAGTGACAAAATCCTTCTCAACATGATCGAATTTCCACTCGGGTATAGTCAAAGGATGAACAAGACCTACTGGGCGTTGATGTTCTGCCTTCACTCTATGACACACATCACACGTGTTCACAAGGTGAGCAATCTCACATTTCATGCTAGTCCACCAGGAGGTTTGGTTAAGATCCTGATACATCTTAGAATTGCCATGATATATTGAGAGGAGAGAATATTGGGATTCGTCCATGATAACTTTTCTGAGTTCTCCTTTTGGAACCACAAGGCGGTCCTTGACTAACATCGTGTCTTTGTCATCAACACGGAAGCACTTATACTTTGGCATGATCTTTGCTAAGCATATCTTCAATTTATTCGCGATAGCATCAAGAAGTTGAGCTTGGCGGACTTGGTCTTCCAAGGTAGGAGAAATCTGAAGGTTGGCAAGAAACCCTTGAGGAACTACTTGAAGGTTGAGCTTCCTGAAAGACTAACAAAGATCAGGATGTAATGGCTTGATAATGAGATTATTGCAGTAAGCCTTTCTGCTGAAAGCATGTGCAATCACATTTACTTTGCCTCGAGTATAGTGAACGCCAGGATTGTAATCTTGTATCATCTCCACCCAACGTGTTTGACGAAGATAGAGATTAGGTTGAGTTAACATATATTTTAAACTCTTGTGTTTGGTGTAGACTTCTACCTGTCTTCCCAACAAGATGTGTCTCCAAGTAACCAAAGCATGGATAACTCCGGCCAACTCAAGATCACGAGTGGGGTAGTTTTCCTCACTTGACTTCAACCGACGCGAGGTATAAGCTACCACTTTTTTGTCTAGCATAAGAACACCACCAAGACCTTGTAAAGAAGCATCACGGAAACTTGGAATGGCATGGAATCACCAGGAGGAGTTAGAAACGGAGCAGAGGTGAGCCTCTCCTTGACTGCATTGAAAGCCAAATCAAACTCAGGAGTCCACACATATTTTACACTCTTCTGAAGAAGGTTGGACAGAGGCTTAGCAATCTTAGAGAAGTTCTCAATGAATTGTCTGCAATAGCTTGCAAGCCCGAGAAAGTTTTGAAGCTGCTTGACATTCTGAGGAGACTCCCAATTAACAATGGCTTGAACCTTTTGAGGATCCACCTTGATGCCCTCGGCAGAGATGATATGCCCAAGGTACACCACTTCATTGATCCAAAATTCAGATTTGGAGAACTTATCATAGAACTTATGCTCTCTTAGCTTATCTAGCACAAGCTAGAGATGTTCTGCATGTTCTTCCTCAGTCTCACAGAAGACTAGAATGTCATCAAGATACACCAAGACAAATTAATTCTTGAAGGGAGAGAAGACATAATTCATCATGCAAGAGAAAGTCACACGAGCATTTGCGATACCAAAGGACATCACTATGTACTCGTAAGAGGCAAAGCTTGTTCTGAAAGCAGTCTTGAGAATATCTTCTTCATGAAGGCGGATTTGATGATAGCCCATCCGAAGATCAAGCTTGGAGAAAACATTGGACCCTTTAAATTGCTCAAACAATTCATTGATGTTGCAAAGTGGATACTTGTTTCTGATTATCTTCTTATTCAATGGACGATAATCAACACAAAGCCGGTTCGTGCCATCTTTCTTTTTGACAAAAAGAACACCACAACCCCAAGGTGAAGAACTTGGTCTGATCAAACCCAGACGTTCTTGTTCATCTAGCTGCTTCTTCAACTCTTTCAGCTCTTCGATAGCAAGTTTATAAGGATGATTGCAAACTGAGTCAGTTCCAGGCTCGAGTTCGATCACAAACTATACTGGTCGGTGAGGAAGCATTCCTTGCAATTATTCTGAAAGACATGTTCATACTCACAAATGACGGGAACTTGGAAAATGGCTGAGATTTGCTAGTGATATACAACTCGTTTGGGGTTGGTACAATGGAATTATTTTAGTGCTTAAGATTCTCTAGAATGTTGTAAATTTTCATGCCATTCTATGCCTTGTAGCATATAGCTTTACTGCTGCCAATATGCCTTTAGGTTGAAAACTACACTGTCAAAAATTGTTATTTTCACCAAGTCTGAAACTCTGTGCTACTTGCCATTTTGTCAGTTCTTTTCCTAGAGATCCATGCTTTCATAATAGTTGTATTTTGTAGGTTGTTGTTGTGCATCTTGCCCACTACTGCCACATGTCTTGTTTGAGAATTTTAGAATTGTGTAGATTGTTGTTTTGGGGTGTAGAAAATGCCATGTTGCTGCTTTTGGCACATTGTAGCTATTTCTTGTTTTGCTTGTAATTGTTGAACCGTTGTTCCGTTTGGAACGTGTCATATACGAAACTTGCTTAGAATCTTGTGTAGTTTCATTATATATTGCTGCCTTCATAGTTTGGAATTCTCGTGGCTGCCATTTGCATACATATTGCATCCACGACATCATATCTTGCGGTGATCATATCTTTTGAACCGTAGCTCCGTTTGCAATTATCTCTATATGTAAATCGACTAAAATGACACGTAGAATCACGTGAACATCTTTCTTAATTAACGTATGGGGTCATTTCGGAGATGCTATATGTCGTTTCCGACCTCAATTAAAATGCCTAGACAGGTAGTTTATTTGTGCTTCACCTCTTGCCATGTTTAAACAAAATTTCATATTTCCGTGTACCTAAACGAGAGTAAACTGAATAATTAAAATGTGGAGTTTCGTCAATATGCATCTCATTGCATATTGAGCTTCACTTAGTGTGTAGTGTTTGATTGTCGTGAATTGACATGCCATGCTTTGCATAATTGAAATTGACATGCATCATATTAGGTAGTGCATCATATTGTGCATGTGCCATGGTGAATATTGCGTGTTGATTCTTGTTTCTGGTTTTCTTATTCTCGGTAGAGTTCCGCAAGCATTTCGAGATGTGAGGATCCGTTCATATGCTTCACAGATTCGTTCCTCTTCCAAGCGAGATCTCAGGAAAGATGACCATTTCCCTAGATACTATTACTATCAATGCCATGCTAGTTGTCTCGTTTCTTTCATTATGTCTCGTTGCCTACCACTTGTTAAATGTCAGCCTCTCAACATTGCCATGAAACCTTCAACCTTTCTACAACCTAGAAAACCACTGATTGGCTATGTTACCGCTTTCTTAACCATGTGTTAGCGTTGCTAGTTGCAGGTGCAGTTGCTTCCATGTGATAACATGGGTTCCTTGTTATATCACCATATAATTGCTAATTAATTTAATGGACCTATACAGTTTGTAAAATGTGGAAGGCTCGGCTTACTATCCTGGTGTTTTGTTCCATCTTTGTCGCCCTAATTTCGATTACCGGTGTTATATTCCATAGTTGAGAGCTCCTAACACAATCTGGGTTGTTATGGGGACCCCCTTGATATATCATTTTAGATTAAGACACGTGTGAAAAGGCCCAACATTGGTACTAGATTTTCCTAATAACCTAATAAAATTTCATAGGGACTTTCCGGGCCCCATGTATAATTAATCAACCCCCCGGGCCAGTGCTCCGCTAGAATGTTGCTCCAACCCGTCAATGGTCGGTGGCTACCATGGGCAACTCTGTGACTGGCCTACCAGAAGTTTGGATAATCCGTCGTGTCTTGAACACGAGATACGTGGCTCCTATTGGGATCGTCGACACGCCGGGCGGCCTTGCAGAATTAGATTGACCTTTTACGAAATATCTTGTGCGTCGGGATTCTGTTGATTCTTCGGGCTATCTCAGAGTTCAGGTTTTCCACTAATGAACCCGAGGATATCACGAGTTTCGTGATCGAGGCTTTCTCTGCGGCTTGAGGTAATTTGTGATGGACTAGTTGGAGCACCCCTGCAGGATTAAATCTTTCAGAAAGTCGTGCCCGCGGTTATGTGGCAAACTTGGAAACTTTGTTTAACATCCGGTTCTAGACAACTTGAAGTAAACTGAATTAAAAACTTGCCAACTGTCTGCGTAACCGTGACTGTCTCTTCTCGTGAGTTCTGTATCCGGAAAAGGACACGGTGGGGTTATGTATGACGTAAGTAGGTGTTTAGGATCATTCAATTGATCATCAGTAGTTCATGTCCGCTATGCGTTGATCATCACCCTCTTTTATTCTTGTACTCGTAAGTTAGCCACCTCAAATAAATGCTTAGTCGCTTGCTACAGCCTCACCACTTAACCATACCTCACCCATTAAGCTTTGCTAGTCTTGATACCTTTGGAAATGAGATTGTTGAGTCCCTGTGGCTCACAGATTACTATAACAATAGTTGCAGGTACAAGTAAAGCAGTACTGTGACGTGAGTGCGATGATTGTTCTATTTGGAGTTTCTTCTTCTTCATCGTTCTAGGATGGGTTCTAGGCCGGTAGCCTCGGATAGCAAGGGTGGACGTCGTTCTTTTATTGTTTGTTTTCGTCCGTAGTCGGACCCTGCTCTTCTTCATGATGATTTATTATGTTGTTGTATTGATGTGAACTTGATGTAGCTTGTGGGAAGTGTAAGTCAATTCCATATACTCATCTCTTTAGTACATGTACTGGTAATGATATCCATTCTTGCACAACGACGAGATGCGCTTCTATCCCTATCAAGAATTTGATTAACTCTCTCCATTGGACCACTTGTGTGAGGATGGAAGGTTGTACTGAAACGAACCTTAGTGCCCATTGCAGTTTGCAAGGAATCCAAGAACTTGGAAGTACACATGATTCCTCGATCTAAAGAAATAAACTTAGGAACACCATGCAAAGAAACTATCCTTGAAGTGTACAGCTCTGCGAGCTGAGATTCCAAAATAGGTTGTTTGAGTGGAAGGAAGTGGGTAACTATAGTCGGCTTGTCGATGACTACAAAGATGGCATTGTTACCCCTCTTGGATTTAGGAAACCCAGTGACAAAATCCTTCTCAACGTGATCGAATTTCTACTCGGGTATAGGCAAATGATGAACAAGACCTGCTGGGTGTTGATATTCCGCCTTTACTCTGCGACACACATCACACATTTTCACAAGCTGAGCAATATCACATTTCATGCTAGTCCACCAGAAGGTTTGCTTAAGATCCTGATACATCTTAGAACTTCGAGTATGTATCGAGAGGAGAGAATATTGGATTCATCCATTATAACTTTTTTGAGCTCTCATTTTGGAACCACAAGGCGGTCCTCAATGAACAAAGTGTCTTTGTCATCAACACGGAAGCACTTATACTTTGGAATGATCTTTGCCAAGCCTATCTTCACTTTCTTCACCATAGCATCAAGAAGTTGAGCTTGGCGAACTTGGTCTTCCAAGGTAGGAGAAATCTGAAGGTTGGCAAGAAACCCTTGAGGAACTACTTGAAGGTTGAGCTTCCTGAAAGACTCAAAAAGATCAGGATGTAATGGCTTGAGAATGAGATTATTGCAGTAAACCTTTCTTCTCAAAGCATCTGCAATCACATTTACTTTTCCTTGAGTATAATCAATGCCTTGATCGAAATGTTGGATCATGCCCACCCAACGTGTTTGACGAAGATTGAGATTCGGTTGAGTGAACATATATTGGAAACTCTTGTGTTTGGAGAACACTTCAACCTGTCTTCTCAACAAGATGTGTCTCCAAGTAACAAAAGCATGGACAACTACCGCCAACTCAAGATCATAAGTGGGGTAGTTTTCCTCACTTGGCTTCAACTGATGTGAGGTATAAGCTACCACTTTTTTTTGTCTTGCATAAGAACACCACCAAGACCTTGCAAAAAAGCATCACAAAAAACTTGCAGTGGCTTGGAATCACTAGGAGGAGTTAGAACCAGAGTAGAGGTGAGCTTCTCCTTGAGTGTATTGAAAGCCAAATCACACTCCAGAGTCCAGACATATTTTACGCTCTTCGGAAGAAGGTTGGACAGAGGCTTAGCAATCTTAGAGAAGTTCTCAATGAATCGTTTGCAATAGCTTGCAAGCCCGAGAAAGTTTTGAAGCTGCTTGACATTCTGAGGAGGCTCCCACTTTACAATGGCTTTAACCTTTTGAGGATCCACCTTGATCCCCTCGGCACAGATGATATGCCCAAGGTACACCACTTCATTGATCAAAATTTAGATTTTGAGAACTTAGCATAGAACTTATGCTCTCTTAGCTTATCAAGCACAAGATAGAGATTTTATGCATCTTCTTCCTCAAGACTAGAATGTCATCAAGATACACCAGGACAAATTAATTCTTGAATGGAGAGAAGACATAATTTATCATGCAAGAGAAAGTCACACGAGCATTTGCGATACCAAAGGACATCACTCTGTACTCATAAGAGACAAAGCTTGTTCTAAAAGTAGTATTGAGAATATCTTCTTCATGAAGGCAGATTTGATGATAGCCCATCCGAAGATCAAGCTTGGAGAAAACCTTGGACCCTTTCAATTGCTCAAACAATTCATTGATGTTGCAAAGTGGATACTTGTTTCTGATTATCTTCTTATTCAATGGGCGGTAATCAACACAAAGCCGGTTCATTCTATCTTTCTTTTTGACAAAAAGAACACCACACCCTGAAGGTGAAGAACTTGGTCTGATCAAAACTAGACGTTCTTGTTCATCTAGCTGCTTCTTCAACTCTTTCAGCTCTTTGGAACCAAGTTTATAAGGACGATTGCAAACCGGTTTAGTTACAGGCTCGAGTTCGATCACAAACTGTACTGGCCGGTGAGGAAGAATTCCTGGAAATTCTTTTGGAAAGACATCTTCGTACTCACAAATGACTGGAACTTGGGAAATGGCTAAGATTTCACCCTTCTCATTGAGAGAAAATAGACAACTTGTGTCATCGCGAGCAGCAAAAATGATCGAGTCTTCAGAAACATGAGTCAATTGGATTTCTTTGGTTGCACAATCGACATAAGCCTTGTTCATTGCCAGCAAATCCATGCCAAGAATTAGATCAATATCGGAATTGACAAGGATAATTGGAGAGGCTAGAAAATAATAATTGCCCATCTTGATAAGGATAGCCGGAACCAAGCAGTTGGAGTTCAGCAAATTCCTTGGGGAAACCACTATTAATGGCTTAAGAAAATCTTGACAAACAAACTCATGCTTTGAAAAGAATGGACGAGACATAAAACAATGCGATGCACTAGTATCAAAAAAAACTTTTTCTCGAATAGAATTGACCAAGAGATTTCCGATAATCACTTCCGAGGAATCCTCTGCTTCAGCTGCATTGACCATATTCACTCTTGCTGTCTTGGGATTATGCTTCACCATTGCATTGCCTTGGGGCCTGATCGGAGGAGGAGGCAAGAGACGCCGCTGGTTGGTACACTTGTTGGAGTAGTAGCCCTTCTGAACACACTTGTGACAAGTCACCTCGGACAGCGGACGAAAGTGAGTTGGAGGAGCTCCTGACTTAGGCGGTTGAGACTTTTGCTAGAAACTTGGGTTGGGTGGGTGGGAAGATCCACGACCACCATTCTGTTCGAACTGTTGAGAAGGATGAAGCGGAGGAGAAGGAACCCAGTACTTCTACTGCTTTGCAACAATATGAGTTGAGGATGAAGACGAATGAGAGTCCGTGAACAACTTTCTTGAATGCTTGACCCTGAATAGAGCCAACTCAGCCTGGAGAGCCAAGTTATAGAACTAATCAAACTCAGGGGGATCGTGCAGCGCAAGAGGAAGCTGAAGATCTTCCCCGAGACCACATGTGAACTGACAAAGATTGCTCTTCTCATTAGGAACATCATGCTTAGTATAGCGGGCCAGATTCTAGAAGTCGATGTTATACTGATAAATAGATGAGCTTCCCTGCTTGAGATTCCTCAACTTCTCATGCATGCCCTCAACAAAGCTTGAAGGAGTCTGATGAGCTCTGAAGTCACGACAAAATTCATCCCAACTGATCAAAGGACCACCTTTGGAATCCTTGAGCTACTGCCACCACTCTGCTATGTGACCTTTCAGCTGGAATGTTGCAAACTTACCATAGTCCTCAGGCTTGATATTGCTGCACTCAAAATGCTTATTTATGTCATGTAGCCAATCGTCCGCATCAAACAGCGAATCCCAACAGGTGAAAGACTTGAGTTGATTTGCAAGTAACTGACTGAGAGAAGCAAACTGGTGCTGGTTGTTGAAATTCCCTTGCCGACCTTCATTCATGTCTTGCATCATTTGAAGCAGCATCTCAGTTTTCATATTGGTCGTGGCCATCAAAGCTTGCCATGCCTCTTGAGGAGGAGGATGGGGTGGCAGAGGGTCTGACTGCTCCCCATCACAACTCGGATCCTGGCGAGTTGCTGGAGCCATCCTGAAAACGGACATGAATATTAGACCAGAAATGAAAAGATGAAGCTGACAACCTGAATCAAAGGCTTGAAATATTGCAACACGAAATCTTTGAAATTTGCATTCAAACTATAATTAGGAAAAAGGCTTCCATAAAATTAGTGACGACATCATACGATTCAAAAACCACTTGGAATTGTCAAGTTTTGAGCTAAGAATTGCTCGGAGCAAATGTATATCCTAACATAATTCTGATGAACAAATTTCCTAGGTGACTACTTGAATTCCCGCCTGAGAATCTCCGAAATATTTCTTGGTTATTCTATGAGGTTGTGGGTCCGGGAACCTACTCAATGTGACCAACTACAAGACTTTTCCCACAACTATCAACAATTATCCGAAAAGTTCTGCAAATTCATCTACCTTAGACCTTTGAAACCACAATGATACCAGACCCGGTAGATCATCCGAGCTATCTCCACCAGTACTGGCGAAATTCATGACAATATTTACGACCAAGGAAAGTATAGATGTGTTTCAATGCCCGTGTCGTGAGATACTAAGGAAGCTGAATGATAATGATGTGTCGAAAACCGCTTGGAGCTCTACTCCCCAATAACAGGAGGCACCAAGTCAGAGTTTCGTTACACACTCATCATAGATTCCAAAATACCCGTGTGGTCCCAATTTTTTTTGAGCGGGAAGAGGTGAAGAATTAAAATTCCTAAGTCATAAACCTCACCAGAGAAGGGAAGAGGAGTAAAAATAATCCTACTCTCTGATATAACTAGAATCAAAATAGTTTTCACTAGACTTGACTCGACCAAGTTCGATCAATCAAAGGCTCCTATGGTCGTATGGCTCTGGTTACCAAGTTGTAATGTCCAAGATGCGACACTATCCGTGTTTGGGGACGAGGCCTTAATATGGTTAGAGGCACATCTCAGTGTTTTACAAGTGTAGAAATCATTGTAGATACATTTAAAGAGGAGATGAGTATGTGAGTCAGCTTACACTGACCACATGCTAAACTAAAACTCATACAACATTTATTCAAACATCCAGAAGACAGGGTCCGACTATGGACGAAGACAAATAATAAAATGCAATTAATCCTATCTCGCTATCACAGGAGACGACCAAGGCCCTCTACTCATTGGGGGTACGTCACATACATGCACCTGCTCTCCTCATCGTACTGCCACTAGGGATGCGAAGCATCAACTTCCTGAAGGTCCGCGGTACCTGAACATGTGGTGTTGTAGTAATCCGTGAGCCACGGGGACTCAGCAAACTCGTGACCAAGATATGGGACTAATTAAGTCATTTGGGTAAGGCATGGTTAAGTGGTGAAGTTGCAACAACACTAAGCATTATTTGGTGGCTAGCTTACAAGATCATAATTAAGTGAGTGGTCTACGCATAACGAACGTGATCTAGTAATGATCATTAAGTGATCCTGGACACCTACTTACATCGGACATAACCCCACCATGTCCTCAGTCGGAGTAGAAACTCATAAGCAGAGACAGTCACGGTTACACACAATTGACACATTTTAATTAAGTTTAATTCAAGTTTTCTATAACCGGATGTTTAAATTTTTTCAAGTTGCCACATAATCGCGGGAACGGCTTTCTTAAAGATATTAAACCTACAGGGGTGCTCCAACTAGTCCATCACAAACTACCAAAACCTACGCACAAAACCTCGACCATGGAAAACTCGTGGTATCCTCGGATTCCTGTTAAAAAACCTCAACCTTGAGATAGCCGAAAGTATCTTCGGAATCCCGATGCAGAAGATATATCAAAAAGGTAAAACAAATCCATTAAGACCCCCCGACATGGCTATGACCCGATAAGAGCCACTTCTCTCATTCTTAGGACACATCGGATAAGCACAGCGTACAATCGCCTGATAGAAATCTCCCGAGTTGCCCCAGGTTGGCCAGCACACAACTCTAGTTTGGACCAACACTCACGAGGAGCACTAGCCCGGGGGTTGATTAGTTATCCATGTGGTAGATATTCCCTATGCATTTTTATTATTAAGTTAATTAGAAAATGGAGTACAAGAGTTGGGTCTTGCCAGAAAAGATTTAAATCAAAACAATTTATCAAGGGGGTCCCAATAACAACCCCAATCGTTTTAGGAGCACTCAATATTGACCATAACACCAGTAACCGGAACTAGGGTGACAAAAGCGGAACAAAACACCGAGCAAAAGCCCAATCCTTCTCACATTTACCAAGTATAAAGTTGTATTAAATTAAGTAGCATACGTAAGATGATAATCCAAGTATCCATGTAAACACATGGATCAACCTACACCTGCAACTAGCAACACTATAAGAATGGTTGAGCAAGCGCTAACTTAGCCAATCAATGTTTTCCTAGGATGTGGAGGTGTTAGATGCTTTTTGTGGCATAGTTAACGATGGAAATGAGAGAGCTAAGCATAAAAAATTAGAAATGATATCAAGGTCAATGATCATCTTGCGTGGAACTTCTTTTGAGAGGTAAAACTCCTGCTCTTCAGGAACGTTCTCAACGGGATCATCGTACTTGTACTCGACACCCATCACTACCCAGAATAAAATACAACATCCAATGAACACACAACCATGGCACGATGCTCAAACAATATGATGCATGCATATGATGGGAATGAAGCATGGCAATGCTACACTAGTGATATTTCTGATGGAATTATATAGTTGTTACCATTGTGGAAAGAACCTCAAGATTAATTATTTGGACATGCATGAACATGGAAAAAATTAATGCATCACAAGAAAACGATACAAATACATATAAAGCATGTTACAAACTGAGTTACTGTTATCTCGGAACTCTCACTACAAGGTACAGAAGGCAACAATGATAAAAAAGAATTTGAGAGAGGCTATTTCCTTGTCATCCTAAGTATGCCACTAGATTTGGTATGAAATTCTAGGGGCAATAGACCTAAAGTTCATGCAAAACAAAAGTGGTACACCTCTCACGAGGCATAAAACAATCCAACAAGTAATTTGTCCAAAAACAACAACATGTCACTTTGCACACTTCAAAACTAACAGCTACAACCACCTATCAAGCTCAACCAAGACATGGATATGAAGTAATCAAAGAGTACAACAACCCCTAACAAATAGGAGCATGGATATGTCATGGATCAATGGCAATCAAGCTCCCAACATGGAAAAATTTATAATGGATTAGGGCTTACTGAAAATATAAGTTTTACACAAGTAGGTTTATCATTATGGCATGTTCACACCAATAAAACTCTATGCTATAGTAACATTCATGGCATGAAATTTAATACGGTGATAGAGGGCAACAAATACTGCAATTCAGAACAACTAACCATAAGCCAATTCTGCACAGATTCAATGATAGCATCCACTCAACATGGCATGGTGATATAAGCTGATTCTGAGGTTGAGCCAAATTTCACAAGGTTAAAACACAACAATTTACATCAACATGGCATGTTTGACAGGAAGAATAGCTAGGATGCAAGACCTATTTTGCAAAGTAATGGCACCATTTAACAGATGGCAACATGCTCTTTAATTCACACCAAAGTACCAGCACAAAGAACTTGTAGACGCCTGACAATCATCATGGCAACACAGCTACTTGAAACAGTTTTTAGAGTTAGTCATATTTCGACATACCCAAAACAGTAATATTGAGATGACATGGTCACAGCAAGAAAGCCACAAATAGACAAGGTTTTCATGGCACATGAAAATACCAGGGCCTAGTACACCTAACACACTACAACTTTCATGTTGACAAGTTTGACAAAGGGTGCAAGGATAGCCATAGACAAAAATAACATATAGGCAACATGGTGAAAATAGCATGCACATCAACTTGCTCAAAAGAAAAAACGAATGCCACCATTGGATTCCTTAGATTTGTCTACCCCAAATTCATATATCATAAACATATGTTCCTGTAGAAAAATCACCCACAAATTGCAATCGAAAATGAAATTATCTAGGTATAACCTAGTACACGCCAAATTTGGCATCCGCCCAAAATGTACTTCGAGATTTGGAATGACCATAAATGGAATATGCCAAAACAAGAAATATCACAACTCAACCAGCAAACTAAGAAAATAAAATAAAAAAATTCATAGGGACCAACTTGTTGGAAATATGCCCTAGAGGCAATAATAAAATAGTTATTATTATATTTCTTGTTTCAAGATAACTGTTTATTATCCATGCTATATTTGTATCGAATGGAAACGTAAATGCATGTGTGGATATATAGACAAAACAATGTCCCTAGTGACTCTCTAGTTAACTAGCCTATTGGTCAAGGATGGTTAAGGTTTCCTAGCCATAGACAAGTGTTGTCACTTGATGACGAGATCACATCATTAGGAGAATGATGTGATGGACAAGACCCAAACTATAAATGTAGCATATGATCATGTCATTTTGTTGCTATTGTTTTCTGCATGTCAAGTATTCATTCGTATGACCATGGGATCATGTAACTCACTAACACCGGAGGAATGACTTGTGTGTATGAAACGTCGCAACGTTACTGGGTGACTATAAAGGTACTCTACAGGCATCTCCGAAGGTGTCCGTTGAGTTAGCATGGATCAAGATTGGGATTTGTCACTCGGTGTGACGGAGAGGTATCTCGGGGCCCACTCGGTAATACAACATCGCAAACAAGCCTTGCAAGCAATGTGACTAAAGAGTTAGTCACGGGATCTTGTATTACGGAACGACTAAAGAGACTTGCCAGCTACGAGATTGAAATAGGTATGGAGATGCCGACGATCGAATCTCGGGCGAGTAACATACCGAAGGACAAAGGGAATGATATTCATGATTATGTGAATCCTTGACATAGAGGTTCAACTGATAAGATCTTCATAGAATATGTAGGATCCAATATGGACGTCCAGGTCCTGTTATTGGATATTGGCCAGAGAGTGTCTCGGTCATGTCTACCTAGTTCTCGAACCCGCAGGGTCTGCACACTTAAGGTTCAGTGATGTTTTCTGTATAATTGAATTATTGATGTTGGTAACCAAATGTTGTTCAGAGTCCCGGATGAGATCCTGGACGTCACGAGTGTCTCTGGAATGGTTCGGAAACGAAGATTGATATATAGGATTGTTGCATTTGGCTTCCGGAAAGATTCGGGGCATTAGCGGTAAAGTAACGGGAGTGACAAATGGGTTTCGGGGTTTTACCGGAAGGGGCCACCCACCCGGGAGAAAACCTAATAGGCCCATGGGTGGCGCACCAGCTCTAAGTTGGCTGGTGAGGCCAGCCCAATAGGGCTATTTTGGCTAGAGAAAAAAAAGGAAAGTTAAAAAAGAGAGGAGGTGGGCAAGAAGGAAAGGAATCCTCCACCAAACTGAATTGGAGGAGGAGACCTTCCTCCTTGGCTCGGCCGACCCCTCCTACTTGGAGTAGGAGGCAAGGCAACCACCCCTAGGTTCCTCCTATATATTGTGGAGGTTCGAGAAGGTTTTTGCACCTAAATCCTTTGTGCAAACCTCTCTCCCTCCAATACTTCGTGACACATCGTAGCTAGATCGATACGGCACGGCGAAGCCCTGCCGGAGCAGTTCCTCCATCATCACTGCCACGCTATCGTGCTGCCAGAGAATTCAGCTAACTCGTTTTCACTCTTGCTGGATCAAGAAGGCGGAGATCGTCATCGAGTTGTACATGTGCTTAACGCAGAGGTGTCGTCCGTTCGGTGCTAGATCGGGACGGATCGTGGGACGACGACGATTTGGATCGTGAAGACGTTTCACTACATCAACCGGGTTTCTCAATGCTCCCCGCTTAGAAATCTACAAGGGTATGTAGATCCGATCTCCCTCTCATAGACGATCATCACCATGATAGGTCTTCGTGTGCGTAGGAATTTTTTTGTTTCCCATGCAAAGTTCCCCAACAGTGGCATGATGAGCTAGGTTCATGCGTAGATGATATCTCGAGTAGAACACAAAAGCGTTTTTGGGCGTTGATGTTCAATTTGATGCCCTCCTTAGTCTTTTCTTGATTCGACAGTTTTTTGCTAAGTTTGTTGGTTCTCCCAATGAGTACATTGAATGGTCTATTTTGGTTCCTATGACCCTTGTTACTAACCTAAAAGGACCCATTAAAGAATGGGTACCTAAATCCAAGCATTGATCTTATGCAGGAGTTTGCTTCCCATGGGGTGTCATGGTTGCTTAATAGTGGAGCAACAAATCATATGACCAAAAGAAAGGACTTGCTGGTGGACGTTCATCCCAACCCATCAGTTGCCACCCAAGTCTCCATTGGTGATGATGAAATTTCAAATGTATTGGGTCTCGGCAAGGTGTTAATTTCTCCAGAACTTACCATTGCAAAGCTCATGCTTGTTGAGACCCTCGCTGAGGTAGTTTCAAATTAAGGGGTCCTCAGGCAGTCGGGTTGTACCTTATGGGCCGATCGTATGGGTTGCGTCATTGAAGACCAGATTATCTGACAACTCGTAATCAAGGTGGAAAACTCCAAAGACTAGGCGTACACTCCAAGGCACGAGGACCAATTCGGCCCATCTACCCCGGATCTATGTCGGTAGCATGTAACCCTAGGGGCCTTGGTGTCTATGTAAACCAGGGTCTCTTATGCATAGAGGTAGGTTATCTCATCTAGGGTTTAGCTCGTATGATCTTAAAGTAGATCAACTCTATAACCATTGTTCCTTGTAAATATAATCAAGCAGGACATAGGGTTTTACCTCTTCAAGAAGGCCCGAACATGGGTAAACATCATCTCCCCCTCTTTCGTGCAATCCATCGATCTAAGCTCCACAGTTTGGGACCCCCTACCCAACATCTGCTAGTTTTGACGCCGACACTCACATACAATTTACTTTTTGTTCATCAACTTGCAATTATGGGTTTTAGTACTTTCTTTGGCATTGAAACTGTGACCCTTTTGTGGGGCAAGACTCTTAAAGTAGCTTTTGTTGGGCATGTCGAGAATGGTCTCTATGTGGTTAACTTTTCGGAGTGACCCACTAAGACCGCGAATTGCCTAATGGCTGAAGTTGATGTGGGATCTCTTTGGCATCGCCGGCTAGCCCATTTCAATATGACATCTTTGTATAGTCTTAGCAAAGGGGATCATGTTCTTGGACTAACAAATGTGAGTTTCGCCAGAGATCGTGCTTGAAGTGCGTGTATTGAAGGAAAGATACATGAGATAGCTCACCACCCCACGACTACCATCTACTCAAAGAGGACCTTGGAGCTCCTCCACATGGATCTCTTTGGTCCTCCATCTTATGATAGACTTGGGGGAAGAAAGTATTGCTTGGTGATAGTGGATGATTACTCAAGATATACTTGTGTTTATTTCTTCAAGAGGAAGAGTGAGACTCAACAAACC
The DNA here is from genome assembly GCF_904849725.1 of Hordeum vulgare subsp. vulgare. Classification (NCBI taxonomy): domain Eukaryota; kingdom Viridiplantae; phylum Streptophyta; class Magnoliopsida; order Poales; family Poaceae; genus Hordeum; species Hordeum vulgare. The sequence goes on along the minus strand of NC_058524.1, from coordinate 326,824,434 downwards.
ATCATCGACTTTGCCAATGAATCTCAATGACAACATGATGCAAAGATATTGATGATTAGAAGTGACAATGCCACCAGTTCAAGAATTACACCTTAAATGAATTTATGAGTGATGAAGGAATCAAACATCAATACTCAGCACCTTATACTCCTCAACAAAAGGTGTGGCGGAAAGGAAGAAACGGACCTTGATGGATGCGACAAGAACCATTATGGCGGAGTTTAAATCTGCGTATAACCTTTGGGCTGAAACCATCAAAACCGCATGTCATGCATCCAATCGGCTCTACCTCCGTAAAGGCTTGAACAAGACTGCGTACAAAATTCTTACCGGTAACAAGCCCAACCTCAACTACTTCCGGTGTTCAGTTATAAGTGTTCCATTCTCAAGAAAGGTCCTCGTTTGTCTAAATTTGAACCTAGAGCTCAAGAGGGCATATTTGTTGCTTATGCTACAAACTCTCGTGCTTACCGTGTCCTCAACAAGTCCTCAAGATTCATTGAGGAGATGTGTAACATGGAGTTTGATGAAAATAATGGCTCCCAAGTGGAGCAAATAGGTCTTTGTGATGTAGGTGATGAAATTACTCCCCAAGCCATAAGAAGAATGGGTGTGGGACACTTCCTACCCATTGAGGAACCCCTTGTGGCCGAAAGAGAAGGACAATGTTACACTCAAGTGGAACCATCACTGACGCAAAACCCACAGGCTTCCAAAGAAAAATCGAAGGCCCTCAACTTTGTGAGCAAGATCAAGGAGAAGATCAACTACATGATGGTGGTTCACCAAGTGATGTCCTTGATCAAACTCACACCTCTGAGCAAGCTCAAGCTCAAGATCAAGAGCTAGCTCCCAAAGTTAGTAAAGGTCGCAAAGAGGATCCCCCTCAACTCACCCCTGAGGAGATTTGAGAAAAATGTATTACCAAGAATGCTGCCAAGCTCATCAAGTATTTCCATATTTTAGAGAATGTCTACGACAGTGTGGCAAAAGGGATAACCACTCGCACACAATTATCAAAATTGTGTGCACATCATGCATTTGTTTCTTGCATTGAATCCCTAAAGGAACAAGAGGCTCTCGAAGACATGGATTGGGTTGAAGCCATGCATGAATAACTAAACAACTTCGAGCGCAACAAAGTGTGGCGATTGGTGCCAAGACCGAAGGAAAACCACAATGTCATTGGAACAAAGTGGATCTTTAAGAACAAGCAAGATGCAAACATTGTCGTTAATACGACTCCAACGTACCTATAATTTTTTATTGTTCCATGCTATTATATTATATGTTTTGAATGTTTTATATGCATTAATATGTTGTTTTATATTATTTTTGGCACTAATCTATTAATCTAGAGCCTAGTGCCAGTTTCTCTTTTCCATGTTTTTGAGAATTGTAGACAAGGAATATTAAACAGAGTCCAAATGGAATAAAATCTCCGTAATGATTTTTCTTGGACCAGAAGAAACCCAGAAGACTTGTAGTAGGTGGAAGGACACCTATAGGGAGGCCACAAGCTTGCAGGGCGCACCGGGGGGGGGGGGGGGGGGGGGTTCGCGCCCCCTGGCTTGTGGGTCCCCTGCAGGTCTCCTAACCCTATTATTCGGCCTCTAAATTCCTAAATATTCCCCCATCGCTAAAAGGAGCCACAAAAAGACTTTTCCGCCGATGGGAGCCTGTGTTCCCATCAGATCCAATCTGGGAGCCTTTTCCGGTAATCTGAGGGAGAGGGAATTAATGAAGGAGGGCATCTACATCAACTTCATTGCCCCTCTGATGATGCGTGAGTAGTTCACCACACACATACGGGTCCCTAGCTGGTAGCTAGATGGCTTCTTCTCTCTTGTTGATCTTCAGTACCATGTTCTTCATGATCTTCACACAGATCTATCCGATGTAATACTCTTTTGCGGTGTGTTTGTCGAGATCCGATGAATTTTGAGTTTCTGTTCAGATTATCTATGAATATTATTTGAATCTCTTCTAAATTCTTATATGCATGATTTCATATCTTAGCAAGTCTCTTTGAGTTATTGGTTTGGTTTTGCCAACTAGACTGGTAATTCTTGCGATGGGAGAAGTGCTTAGTTTTGGGTTCAATCTTGCGGTGTCATCACCTAGTGACATAGTAGGCGTAGGGAGACATGTATTGCATTGTTGCCATCAAGGAGAAAAAGATGGGGTTTTCAACATATTGCTTGATTTTATCCCTCTACATCATGTCATCTTACTTAATGCATTACTATGCTCTTCATGAACTTATTACTCTAGATGCACGCACGAGTCAGTCGATGTGCGGAGTAATAGTAGTAGATGCATAATTTTTTTGGTCTATTTTAGACGGACGTGATGCCTATATGCATAATAATTGCCTTGGATATCTTCATAATTATTCCCTTTTCTATCAATTGCTCGATACTAATTTGTTCACCCATCGTATTATTTTCCTTTATGAGAGAAGCCTCTAGTGAAACCTATGCCCCCCGGGTCTATTTTTCATATTATACATTAGGTTTATAAACCAAAAATAGCAAAAATATCTTGCTGCAATTTATTTACTTTTGTTTCCCCAATCTTGTATATTATCTCTATCAGATCTCATCCTTGCAAATAACTCTGAAGGGATTGACAACCCCTTTTAAGTGTTGGGTGCAAGTATTTGATTGTTAGTGTAGGTACTACGATTGGGGTCTTGCTTGTTCCTCCTACTGGATTGATACCTTGGTTCTCAACAAACTGAGCGAAATACTTATCTACTTTGCCGCATCACTCTTTCCTCTTCAAGGGAACCAATGCAAGCTCAAGAAGTAGCAAGAAGGTTTTCTTGCACCGTTGTCGGGGAGGATGCATAGCAAGATCAATCCTACCAAGTACCCATCACAAACTCATCTCTTGCATTTACTTTATTTTCCATTTGCATCTCGTTTTCCTGTCTCCCACTTCTAAAATGATTTTCAGAAAAAACCAAAAAGATTTGCCTTTTTATTCGCCCTTTTTCTGTTTGTCTTTTCGTTTGATTCTCATTTGCTTAGGTGTTAGATTTCTTAAACTCATGGCTGTCCTTTCTACTATCGCTAGTATTCATGAGAGTGAAGTTCTTAGTTTTAAGCAAAGGGAGGGAGAAAACTTAAAAGATGCTTTGTATAGAATTTGCAATGCTCAAAATAGATCTCTTCACAGGCAATCTACTACCGTTCTCCTTCGCAATTTTTATGTGGGTGTCTCTCCTTGGAATATATATGTTTTGGATACCATTATGGGAGGGAACTTCTTGGGTAACCATACCTTTGATTCTTAAAATGCTATGACAAATCTGGTTGGTTCATCCCCACTCATGGTTAATGAAACAATCTTAACTTTGGAACATGTGATGCAAAGGCTTGATGCTATTGAAAGTAAAGTTGCTACCGTTGAGATCATTGAAAAATTGGACGAAAATATTCATAATCATATTATTACTCAATAAGGATCTAAGGTAGGAGTTACTTTAAAAAACCTAAGGGAAAAGGAACCCATAGTTAACGAAAAATTGGATCAAGATTCTTCTAGAATTGGAAAGCTTGAGGACATTATTACCAACTTGGGTTCCGCCTTTGCCTTTATTCAAACGACTCCTCCTCCTAAGACCACCAAGTTTGTTTATGTTCCTAAAAGAGGGGTGAATCCTCTAGAAAAGGTGATGAAGATCTTAAGATGATAAGCGTTCACCCTAGCTTTACTAGGGAACTTATTACTACAAGTGAAATTATGGATTTCTCACCTAGGAGTATGATTATCGCTAAAACCAAAGGATCTCCTAGGGATCACAAGTGTGCAATTGAGGAGTTGCATACCAAAGATGACAATACCTAGATCTATTGCAATATGCCTAGCTAGGGGCGTTAAACAATAGCGCTTGTTGGGAGGCAACCCAATTTTATTTTTATGGTTTTGTTTTTGCTTCTATTTTTTGAGTTCTGCACGTATTATTACCTATGTAATAATTGTGTTTTCTTGTTTTAATTAGTGTTTGAGCCAAGTAAGACCTTTGGGATGGTCTACGGTGTTTGCAAGTTGATTTTGGTGAAAAGCAGAAACTTCTGCTCTCAGTCCAGGAATTTTGTAAATTCACTCGAATGTGATTTTGATCTGATTTTTCTTACAAAAGATTGATTTACAAATTTCCAAGATTGTCCTAGTATTTCAGAATTTTTTGAGTTACACAAGTATTCGAAGTAAACAGATTGCTACAGATTGTTCTGTTTTGATAGATTTCGTTTTCTTTGAGTTTTTTGCTTATTTTGATAAATCTATGGGTTGTATCGGGGGTATGAACCATGGAGAACTTGGAATATAGTAAATATTACTTCAATATAAAGAAAGAATGATTTCACAATAGTACGTAAGGTGGTGATTTATTTTTCTTATACTAACGGATATCATGAGTTTTCTCCTGAGTTTTGTGTTGTGAAGTTTTGAAGTTTTGGGTAAAGATTTGATGGACTATGGAATAAGGAGTGGCAAGAGCCTAAGATTGAGGATGCCCAAGGCACCCCAAGCCATATTCAAGGATACCAAAGAGCCTAAGCTTGGGTATGCCCCGGAAGGCATCCCCTCTTTCGTCTTTAATCCATCGGTAAATTTACTCGAGGCTATAATTTTATTCACCACATGATATGTGTTTTGCTTGGAGCGTCTTGTATGATATGAGTCTTCACTTTTTAGTTTGCCACAATCATCCTTGTTGCACACATCCTTTGAGAGAGACACGCTGAATCATGAATTTATTAGAATACTCTTTGTGCTTCACTTATATGTTTTGAGCTAGGAAATGTTGCTCTAATGCTTCACTTATATCTTTTAGAGCATGATAGAAATTATTAAACTCTCGTATCACTCATATTATTTTTGGAGTTCTTTAAACAACATGGTAATTGGTTTAGGTTATGAATTTAGTCCTAATATAATGGGCATCCAAGAGGGATATAATAAAAACTTCCATATTAATTGCATTGAATATGATGAGAAGTTGCATTCCTTGATATAGTTTTGAGATATGAAGATGGTAAGATGAGAGTCATGCTAGTAAGTAATTGTGAATTAGAAGAAATACTTGTGTTAAAGCTTGTGATTCCTGTAGCATGCACGTATGGTGAACCGTTATGTGATGAAGTTGGAGCATTATTTGTTTAATGATTGTCAACCTTTGTGTGGAGGTCGGGATCGTGCGATGTTTAACTCCTACCAACCCTCCCCTAGGAGCATGCGTCTAATACTTTGTTTTGATAACTAATAGGCTTTTGCAATAAGTATGTGAGTTCTTTATGACTAATGTTGAGTTCGTGGATTATATGCAGTCTCACCCTTCCACCTTTGCTAGCATCTCTAGTACCACGCAACTTTTGTCGGTACCTTAAACCCACCTTCCTCAAAACAGCCACCGTATATTTTCCTCAAAACAACCACCATATCTACCTATTATGGCATTTTCATATCCATTTAGAGATATATTGCAATGAAACACCATCGTCCCGTTTTTATGACACACACCATCACTTCCATATTGCTTATAGACTCATATTTTTTTCTAGATATCGAGCTTTAATCTTTGAGTTGTAAGTAAATAAAAGTGTGATGATTTGCATTATTAGAGCATTGTCTCGTGTGAGAAAAGGATGACGGAAGCTATGATTCACTCACAAGTTGGGATGAGTATCCGGACTTTACAAAAAATAAAAGAGTCCAGCGAAGCCCATAAAAAATAAAAGAGGCCAAAGAAGCCCACCCAAAAAAAGCGAGAAAAAAATGAGAGGAAGAGAGAAGGGACAATGCTACTATCTTTTTCCACACTTGGGCTCACCATGTTCTTCATAGAGAGTCTCCTATTTTGTCACTTCCATATAACTAGTGGAATTATATCTTTTGCACAAGCACTTAGTTTCCTTTTTGAGCTTTCATACACTTATAGCTTCACTGCATTTGTTGCATGGCAATCCCTACTCACTCACATTGATATGTATAGATGGGCATCTCCATAGCCCGTTGATATGCCTAGTTGATGTGAGTCTATCTTCTCCCTTTTTGCAACCTCTACCATACTCTATTCCACCTATAGTGCTATATCCATGGCTCACACTCATGTATTGCGTGAGAGTTGAAAAGCTTTGAGAACAAAAAAAGTGTGAAACAATAGCTTGATTTTCATCAGGGTTGTGCATGATTTAGATACTTTGTGTGGTGAAGATGGAGCATAGAGAGACCATATGATTTTGTGGGGATATCTTTCTAAGACCATGTTATTTTGAAAGGAAGCAATTGCCTTATTAGTATGCTTGAAGTATTATTGTTTTTATGTCAATATTAGACTTTTGTTTTGAATCTTATGGATCCGAATATTCATGCCACAATTGAGTATTACATGGATAAATATGTTAGGTAGCATTCCGCATCAAAAATTCTATTTTTATCATTCACCTACTCGGGGACGAGCAAAAAATAAGCTTGGGGATGCTTGATACGTCTCCAACATATCTATAATTTTTGATTGTTTCATGCTATTATATTATCTGTGCTGAATGTTTTATATGCATTAATATGTTGTTTTATATTATTTTTGGGACTAACCTATTAATCTAGAGCCTAGTGCCAATTTCTGTTTTTTTCCATGTTTTTGAGTATTGCATATAAGGAATAATAAAGAGAGTCCAAACGGAATAAAATCTCCAGAATGATTTTTCTTGGACCACAAGAAACCCAAAAGACTTGGAGTAGGGGGCAGGACACGTGTTGGGAGGCCACAAGCCTGCAGGGTGCGCCCTAGGGGGGGTCGCGTCCCCTGGTTTGTGGGTCCCCTGCATATCTCCTAACCCTATTCTGAGACCTATAAATTCCCAAATGTTCCTCCATCGCTAAAAGGAGCCACGAAAATACTTTTCTGCCGCTGGGAGCCTCTGTTCCCGGGAGATCCAATCTGGGAGCCTTTTCCAGTAATCTATCGGGGGCGGAATTGATCATGGAGGGCATCTAGATCAACTCAATTGCCCCTCCGATGATGCGTGAGTAGTTGACCATAGACCTATGGGTCCATAGATAGTAGCTAGATGTCTTGTTATCTCTCTTTGATCTTCAATACCATGTTCTTCATGATCTTCACGGAGATCTATCCGATGTAATACTATTTTGTGGTGTGTGTGTCGAGATCTGATGAATTGTGAGTTTATGTTCAGATTATATGAATATTATTTGAATCTCTTCTGAATTCTTACATGCATGATTTCATATCTTAGCAAGTCTCTTCTAGGTATTGGTTTGGTTGGGCCAAGTAGATTGGTAATTCTTGCAATGGGAGAAGTGCTTAGTTTTGGGTTCAATCTTGCGGTGTGCTCACCCAGTGACATAGTAGGGGTAGCGAGGCACGTATTGCATTGTTTCTATCGAGGATAAAAATATGGGGTTTTCATCATATTTCTTGAGTTTATCCCTCTACATCATGTCATCTTACTTAATGCGTTACTCCATTCTTCATGAACTTAATACTCTAGTTGGAGGCAGGAGTCGGTCGATGTGTGTAGTAATAGTAGTATATGTAGAATCGTTTCGGTCTACTTGAGACAGACGTGATGCCTATATGCATAATCATTGCATTGGATATCTTCATCATTATTCTCTTTTCTATCAATTGCTCAACAGTAATTTGTTCACCCAGCATATTATTTTCCATTATGAGAGCAGCCTCTATTGAAACCTATGGCCCTGTTGGGGAACGTTGCATGGGAAATAAAATTTTCCTACACACACGAAGACCTATCATGGTGATGATCTTCTACGAGAGGGAGATCGGATCTACATACCCTTGTAGATAGCTAAGTGGGAAGCATTAAGAAACGCGGTTGATGTTGTGGAATGTCTTCGCGATCCAAATCTTCGCCGTCCCACGATACATCCCGATCTAGCACCGAACGAACGACACCTCCGCGTTCAGCACACGTACAGCTTGATGACGATCTCCTCCTTCTTGATCTAGCAAGAGAGAGCGTGACGGCGCACCAGTCATGGTGGTGATCTATTCCTACAGGGCTTCGCCTAAGCACCGCACAAATCCGATCTAGAGGAAGAACTACAAAGTAGAGGAGAGGGTAGCACGTGGCTGAAATTCTGTCTCAAAAAAGCCCCTGAAACCTCTAGTATATATAGTAGTAAGGAGGGGCTAGGCTTGCGCACCAAGGGAACCTCCCTTGGGCTCGGTCGAATAGGAGAGGAGGAGTCCTCCTCCAATCCTACTTGGATTAGGACTTCTCCCCAAGTTGTCCACCTATTTTGGTTTTTCCACTTTTTACCTCATGGGCTTTCTTTGGTTGATTAGTCAGCCCACCAAGGGCTATTTCTCCACCATCAAGTCCACGTGTCCCTCTTGGGGAGTGGTGGGCCCACCTGGTGGACCCCAAGTACCCATTCGTCACTCCTGGTACACTGTTGGTAATGCTTGAAATCCTTCCGGAATCCAAATACCAACTTCATATATATATATATATATATATATATATATATATATATATCAATCTTCTTTTCCGGACCATTCCGGAACTCCTCGTGACGTCCGGGATCTCATCCGGACTCCGAACAAAACTTCGGTCACCAGCACCTATAACTCAACTATACCAAAACGTCACCGAACCGTCAGTGTGCACACCGAGCGGGTTCAAGAACTATGCAGACATGACCTGAGACATTCTTCGGTCAATATTCAATAGCGGGACCTGGATGTCCATATTGGATCCTACATATTCTATGAAGATCTTATCGAATGAACTTCTATGCCAAGGATTGATATAATCCCGTATACCATTCACTTTGTCCTCCGGTATATTACTTGCCTAAGATTCGATTGTCGGTATCTCCATACCTATTCCAATCTCGTTACTGGCAAGTCTCTTTACTCGTTCCGTAATACAAGATCCCGTGACTAACTCTTTAGTCACATTGCTTTCAAGGCTTGTATGTGATGTTGTATTACCGAGTGGGCCCCGAGATACCTCTCCGTCACACGGAGTGACAAATCCCAGTCTTGATCCATGCTAACTCAACGGACACGTTCGGGGATGCCTGTAGAGTACGTTTATAGTCACCCAGTAACGTTGCGACGTTTGATACACACAAGGCATTCCTCCGGTGTCAGTGAGTTACATGATCTCCTGGTCATAGGAATGAATACTTGACATGCATAAAACAATAGCAACAAAATGACACGATCATATGCTACATTTATAGTTTGGGTCTTGTCGTGGGTATAAGTCTGACAGTAGATGTGTAGGGTACGAAAGGATGGGCAGAGCCTTAGCTACGGCGAGGATGTATGAGTTCAGGCCCCTCTATGATGGAGGTAAAAGCCCTACGTCTCAGTGCTCTTGGGAGCTTAGTGTCGAGTGGAATATAGGATTACAGTAAATGCCAACCCCTGCACCAGTGGGGAAGGGCGGCTTATATAGAGTGCGCTGCCCTTCATAATGGCCCGGTGGACAGGGGTGGAATAGTGGAGAATAAATGCATACGTTATAGGTAACGTAAGCCTTAAATGTTAATAATGGTGTATGGAAACGTATGACCGTTGCCCTCCTGGGAGGTTACGATGTACAGAATGGATTCGAGTCGGTACGTTAAATATGCTCCGAGTGCTCGTCGCCGACTGGATGATGGGGGAGTCCTTAGTTCAGTCGGAACTGTCTAAGGCCCTTGTCCTCTGTGAAGGGCAGTCCTTGGGTAGGACCTATAGGGCAGGCCTATGACCCTACCCTGTGACTATAACCCCATCATTAGTCCCCGAATGGATCGAGGTTGGAACGATGAAGTGATGTCTGGAGTATGGAACCGACTGGTATCGAGGTGACTTTAGCATTGTTTGCCTCGATCCATTTTATCCTTTGAACTAGTGATCCGAGTGAATATACCAGCGAAATGAACCGTCAGGGACCGAGTGCTTCCGCAGAATCTTTCGACGTGACTGGTCAAACTGACAGCGCCGGATTTTCCGGGATCCCCAAATTTCGGTTGCCGCGCGCTCAGTGGGGATGACGACATCGCCATCGAGTAGGTTTCGCCTCCTCGATTACCGCGCCTTTATCTTCTCCATTAACATTGCAGCGGCCGGTTGGGGGGATAAGATCTCTAGTCCACCTGTTAGTGACCCAGTCGGAAACCTATTTAAGCCTCTCCGGCGCGATTCTCTGTTGCGCTGCTCATCTTCCTCGCATTAATCCTGCTCCTCCCGCAGCTCTCTGCACGCCCCAAGCTTCCTCCTTCCGCTCCTCCTCTGCGGATCCATAGCCTTCACCATGACGAAGGGGCAGACCAGCAAACTTGAGTCGCAGAAGAAGAAGAAGAAGAAGGGGGCGGCCCCTACCTAGCGGCGGCAGCGGCGCTGCCGGTGGGTTGGATCCAGGGGGGTTTCCTCCCCTCCTCGGTGACGGAGGACGACTTGCTGGAGTTGGTGGAGCATGGCATGATTGTCAACAAGTCCTGGCGGCTACCGGAAGGCGAGGCGGAGCCGGTGCGGAAGGAGGGGGAGCGCGTTCTGCTGCTCAGCCATGTGTTTAGGGGCTTCTCCTTGCCTCCCCACCCCTTCTTCCGAGGTATCATGACTTACTTCGGGGCGCAGCTCCATCATTTTCCTCCAAACGCAATAGCCCACCTTGCTGCATTCGTCACCCTTTGCGAGTGCTTTATTAGATGTCCCCCTCACTGGGGACTCTTTATGTACGTCTTCTACGCTAGATCCCAAACCGTCAGAAAGCTTAGCCAGTCGGACGATAAGACCCATATCCTCCAGCTCTGCGGGGGTTTTGGCTTCCAGAAGAAAACAAAGAGTAGCTACCCCCCCTCCAGTTGTCCGAGTCAGTTAGCAACTGGCAATCGACCTGGTTCTATTGCCAGGACATTGCTTGTCCGAATGCCTCGAGTGGGTTGCCACCTTTTATCCTAGAGCGTCCGGGCCCTCCCAGGAAGCTTGCGCTCTCTAAGGGGGAAAGGATCCAGATCCAACCTTTGGTCGACGCGCTGATAGCCGTCGTCCGCAAGGGAATCACCGGCACGGACCTGCTGGAGACTTTTCTAGGTCGGCGCATCCAGCCGCTGCAGGCCCGACACCACGCCATGTGGCACTACGCGGGGCCTTCGGATTCCACTCGGTCCCATCCAGAGTGCGTGACCGGGGAGACTGTGAGGGCGTGGGTCCGCGGCATCACAGACGCGTGTGATAACCCCGAAGGAGCCCGACGGGTGAAGCCCTTCCGCGCCGACAATCCTCCTCCGAATGAGGTGAGCACATCTTGTCGAGTGCTTTTAATCTTCTTAGACTTGTTGCTTTTCTTGTCCTGTTAACTGACGTTGCCGACTGTGTTTTGTGCAGGAGTGGACCAACTGGAATTCTGCCGTCTCGAACGGGAATCCAGCCAAGGAAGAGGAGGGCAGCCAGGAGGGCAGCGCGGATGGCGCCGAGTACGTCTCCGACAGTGGGGAGACGGAGGAGGAGACAGAAGACGAGGAGGAGGAGGATGGGGACCAAAGCTCACCACCTTCACCACTAGAGCACCGAACTAAGCGCCGTCACGATCCCGCTGCTCCGCCGGCTCCTCCAGCGGTCCCGAGTGCTCCACCAGCCCCTCCCGTGGCTCCGAATGCTCGGAGTGTGAAGAGGACCAGGGACGCTGCTGCCGAGCCCACGGACCAGCCATCCAAGGTGGCCAAACCTAGTGGGCCTAAGCCTCGGAAAGCTTTGCCTCGGATGAGGATCGCTGTTCCAGTCGCCTCAGCGTAAGTATCTGATTGAACTCATGCTTATCCGTCGAGTGGATTTCACTCAACAGAGCTGCTACCTCCGCCACCTCTCTGCCGCGCCAGGACGATGATCCCATGGACACGGATAACGCCGTCACGTCCCAGCAAGGTGTACGTTGTAACGACTCCGAGAGTTTGTATTATTGTTTCGCGAGTGCTGTCTTTGATCTTCCCCTTTTTCTGTAATTTCATGTTGTTCAGTCGGGCTTCCTTCGGAGGTGCTCCATCTGGAGGACGACGACCAAAGGGGGTCGGACCCAGCTTTGGCGCCTGTCCTTGAGGTTGTCCCATCTGCTGCTGCTCCCACCATGAACGTGTCGCCGACTGAGACGGTGCCGCCGACTGAGACGGTGCCCCTCACGGCGGAACCGACTGGAGCGGAGCACGGGATGCCCAAGGTGTCTTCTGTCGCGCCGGGTCCGTCAACCGTTCAATATGACGCCCGACACCTGCCGGAAAACCAGGTGGGGGCCGCCAAGGACGCCATGGTGCAGGTGGAGCTAATGGTGGGTGACGCCAAGGGAGCGTATGACTCCATCGCGTCTTTGTACAAGAAAAGCTTGGAACTCCGGGACGATATCCGAGTAAGTGCGCTAGTAAGTGTTTACTTTCCTCTTGTCACCCACTGGGGGTTTCAGCGATATACTCGGATACAGTAGGATTATTTTGCAGTGGGTTCTCTCCGAGTGAACCCAGTGGGTGCAGTCCCCGAGACTTCTGCCGAGTGCTTGCACCGACAGTTGTCTTTATATGTATTTTCCGTAATCTGAACAGATCAGAGCTAATCTGCCCGAATGGTACCAGTGGGGGCACTCCGATTGCACCCAGTGGGTGTAGTCCCCGAGAGTAGTGTTACTCAGGTCGGGTAATAGTAGTCTCATAGTGTTGTTTGTTCGCTATGGAGCTCGATAGGGCTGACCTGTGCGAGCTGCATACCAGTGGGGTCACTCTTAATGAACCCACTAGGTGTAGTCCCCGAGACCGCTGTCGATTGCTTGCATCAGCAGGGGTCCGAAGAATCTTGGACTTTGATTGTTTTGTCATATGTGTCGATATTTTTCCTTGTTGAATGTGTCTGATCCTCCCTTTGTGCCTACTTGGCAGAAGACTTGTGAAATGGGATCTGCGTACAATGCTCTGAAGGCTGAGAAGATTCAGCTTGCTGCGGACTTGGAGGCGGCTGTGAATGACCTGGCTGGTGTGAAGGAGGCTCTTGCTGACCGAGAGAAGTCTTTGGAGGAGTCTCGGGAGACCAACAAGGCATTGCTAGCCGAAGTTGAAAAATTGAAGAGTCAGAGATCCGAATGGATGGGCCAGCTGAAGGTGATGATCACTCGGTGCATGTCGCAGGAGAAGTACGTCAGCGACTGGGCAAGGAAGATGGTTGCACTGCTTGGTGGTAAGTTGTTGTCGAGTGCTTCTTGACTTCGGAGTTCACTCTGCGCTTACTTTCTGCTTGTCTTTTCTTTGTAGACTTCTGTCGGGATGTTGAGGCTGAAGCAGCCGGCATTGAACGGTCGGTTGTTCCGAACGTTCCACTCGGCGATGAAGCCAACCGGGACTTGCTCTGAGCGCATATTCGCATTAGCAGGGTGGGACCTTTCATTGGCCGCCTGAGAACAGTCATCGGCCGGATCGATAAGGAGCTGTGGTCTGAAGACGATTCCCGACAAGAAATAGATGGGTTGATGACTCGGCTGGAAGACGTCCCAAGCAGAGTGCAGGCATGGAAGAAGTCTGCCGCTCGTTGTGGTGCGGACGTGGCGCTATCTCTGGTCCGAGTGCACTGCAAGGAAGCTCGCGAAGAAAAGCTGAAGACGTTGCAGGTCGCCAACACCATTTCGAAGATTTCATGGAGACCTTCCTCGACACAGCCACTCGCATTGCAGACGGAATCGACCTTGACACCTTTGTGGAGCCTGCTAGTCCCGGTGACGCTTGAAAAAACTTTATGGTGAACGCACATTTACCTCGGTATGCCAAATGGTATCTGTATTAAACTTTGGCCACTGCTGTTGGCCGGCACATTCGTGGTTCGGTGTGAATAAGTTTGATTCACACCGAACCGACTGATCGTAGATCCAACTTTGAATTCGAATTGGATCTTTTGCTCTTCTTTCGCTATGTTTTTTCTGACACGATTTTGGCTCGTGGTTTTTGTTTGGCGTCTCTTGGTGAAGCCAATGGAAAACATGCAGAGCATGTGGTTGTCAGTTGTCTTCACATCCACATGAGCCTCAATGAGGGTCTGCCAAGCCTCCGAGTGCGCACTCGGAGTGAGCTTTTACTCATGTAGTTGTCAGTTGTCTTCACATCCACATGAGCCTCAATGAGGGTCTGCTAAGCCTCCGAGTGGATCTTGAGTATACACTCGGGGGAAGCTTTTTACTTAGGCGACTCTGAGTCGCGGCTAAGTCCCCGAGTGTGAATTTTCGTGCACACTCGGAATGAGTTGTTACTCATGTAGTTGTCAGTTGTCTTCACATCCACATGAGCCTCAATGAGGGTCTGCTAAGCCTCCGAGTGGATCTCGAGTATGGATTGCAGCTAAGTCTCCGAGCGTGTCTTTTAGCGCACACTCGGAGCGAGTTTGTACTTAGGCGACTCTGGGTCGCAGCTAAGTCCCCGAGTGTGACTTTTAGTGAAAACTCGGAGCGAGTTTGTACTTAGGCGACTCTGGGTCGCGGCTAAGTCTCCGAGTGCGACTTTTAGAGAACACTCGGAGCGAGTTTGTATTTAGGTGACTCTGGGTCGCAGCTAAGTCTCCGAGTGCGACCATTAGTGCGCACTCGGAGCGAGTTTTTTACTTAGGCGACTCTGGGTCGCAGCTAAATCCCCGAGTGCGACTTTTAGTGTGCACTCGGAGCTAGTTTGTACTTAGGCGATTCTGGGTCGCAGCTAAGTCCCCGAGTGCGACTTTTAGTGTGCACTCGGAGCGAGTTTTTTACTTAGGCGTCTTTGGGTCGCAGCTAAGTCCCCGAGTGCGACTTTTAGTATGCACTCGGACCGAGTTTGTACTTAGGCGACTCCGGTTCGCGACTAAGTCTCCGAGTTCGACTTTTAGAGCACACTTGGAGCGAGTTTGTACTTAGGCGACTCTGGGTCGCAGCTAAGTCCCCGAGTGCGACTTTTAGTGCGCATTCGGAGCGAGTTTTTTACTTAGGCGACTCTGGGTCGCAGCTAAGTCCCCGAGTGCGACTTTTAGTGCGCACTCGGAGCGAGTTTTTTAGACCGGAGTATGCAAACGCGGAAGAATTTTGAATCGGCAAGAAATCAATCTGCTTTATACTACTTCGATGATACTTGTTCTTTACATTGTCTCCGTCGGCGGTCATGTGTAGAAGCGCTTCAGGAGATCTCCATTCCATGCTCGCGGCTCGTCCGTTTCCCTGTCGAGGTTGTAGAGTCGATATGCTCCGTTGTTCAGCACCTTAGAGATGATGAAGGGTCCTTCCCAGGCGGGAGCCAACTTGTGTGGTCTCTGCTGATCCACTCGGAGCACCAAGTCACCTGCTTGGAATGTGCGACTCCTGACGTGCCGCGCGTGAAAACGCCGCAGATCTTGTTGATAAATTGTTGAGCGAGTCAGTGCCATCTCGCGCTCTTCTTCTAGAAGATCTACTCCGTCTTTCCTGGCTTGCTCTGCTTCGGCTTCGGAAAAGAGTTCGACTCGCGGAGATTTGTGAAGCAAGTCACTCGGAAGGACTGCCTCTGCTCCATAAACGAGGAAGAACGGGGATCGTCCTGTAGATCTATTCGGAGTTGTGCGGAGGCCCCACAGCACCGAAGGCAGTTCGGTGACCCATGCGCCGACGGCATGTCCAACTTCTCGCAGGAGTCGAGGCTTCAACCTTGAAGAATAAGTCCATTCGCCCGCTCTGCTTGCCCGTTTGTTTGGGGGTGCGCCACGGATGCAAAATCCACTCGGATACCTTGGCCTGTGCAAAAACCTTTGAATCTGTCCGAGTCAAAGTTTGTGCCATTGTCGGTGATTATGTTGTGCGGAACCCCAAATCTGGCGATGATGTCTCTGATAAATTTGATGGCCATAAGGGCGCAGAGCTTCTTGATGGGCTTGGCTTCAATCCACTTGGTAAACTTGTCGACTGCTACCAGCAGATGAGTGAATCCCCCTTGGCCTGTTCTGAATGGTCCGACTGTATCTAATCCCCACACGGCGAACGGCCAAACAAGAGGAATTGTCTTCAGCGCAGACATTGGCTTG
The DNA here is from genome assembly GCF_904849725.1 of Hordeum vulgare subsp. vulgare. Lineage (NCBI taxonomy): Eukaryota > Viridiplantae > Streptophyta > Magnoliopsida > Poales > Poaceae > Hordeum > Hordeum vulgare. The sequence continues at coordinate 326,808,398 of NC_058524.1, read as the reverse complement.
TGGGACTTGTTCGAATAGAACTGACAACCTTCGCATCGGTCGACCATATCCTTTGGCATTCCATTCGCCTGCAACTAGAAGAAACCAACTCTGAATGCTTTGGCGACGATTGCTCTGGAGGAGGCATGATGACCGCAGGTTCCCGAGTGAATGTCTTCCAAGATTAATTGTCCCTCCTCAGGGGAGATGCACCGCTGAAGGACGCCTGAAACACTTTCCATGTACAACTGGCCATACTTGACGGTGAAGGACTTCGACCTGCGGACGATCTGCCTAGCTCGGACTTCGTGTTCTGGTAACTCTTGCCTCATGATGTACGCAATGAACGACACAGTCCACTCGGGGATGACATCAAGAATCTCCATGATCAAATCAACCACAGCGGGGACCTCGACTTCAGTCGGATCTGTTGAGCTCTTTGGTTGTACTGGCTCCTCTGTAAAAGGATCTTCCTTCACCGAGGGGAGGTGTTGGTGCTTGAGGCAGACATCGCTCGGGACTGGTCTCCGAGTGGATCCAAGTTTTGCCAATTCATCTGCTGCTTGGTTTTTCAGTTGAGGAACATGGTGAAGTTCCAGACCTTCAAACTTCTTCTCGAGCTTCCTTACTGCGTTGCAGTACGCAGTCATGGTGGGGTTCCTTACGTCCCATTCCTTCATTACTTGATTAACCACCAGATCTGAGTCGCCATAGACCATCAGGCGACGGACGCTGAGTGTGATGGCCATGCGCAACCCGTAAAGGAGAGCTTCGTACTCTACTTCGTTGTTGGAAGAATCAAAATGTATCTGCAACACATACTTGAGTTTATCACCTTTTGCGGATATGATCACTACGCCGGCGCCGGAGCCATTCAACATCTTGGACCCATGGAAGAACATGGTCCAATGGGCCGAGTAGATGTGAGTCGATTGCTGTTGTTCTACCCATTCTGCTATGTAACCAGCCAGAGCTTGAGACTTTATAGCTTTCTTGGCTTCGAACTTGATGTCGCAGTATAGCATCTCCATTTCCCACTTTGCCACTCGGCCTGATGCGTCCCGATTGTGGAGAATTTCCGACAACGGAGCATCAGATATGACAGACACTGAGTGGTCTTGGAAATAATGAGCCACCTTTTTTGCAGTCATGTAGATCCCATAAATAAGCTTCTCATAATGGGGATACCTCTGCTTGCAAGGAGTCAGGACTTCGGAGACATAATATACTGGCCGCTGAACCTTGTACGCTTTGCCTTCTTCTTCACGTTCGACTGTGAGAACGGTGCTGACGACTTGATTTGTAGCCGCGATGTACAGAAGAAGGGGTTCTTTACTGAGCGGGGCAGTAAGAACCGGCTGGGTGGAAAGCAGGGCTTTGAGGTCGTCGAATGCAATTTGGGCTTCGTCTGTCCACTCGAAGGTATCTGATTTCTTCATGAGTCGTTACAGAGGTAACGCCTTCTCGCCGAGTCGAGCGATAAACCTGCTCAAAGCCGCTAGGCAACCTGTGAGCCTTTGAACATCATGTATTCTTACCGGCCGTTCCATTGGGACGATGGTCCCGATCTTTTCGGGGTTGACGTCGATCCCTCGTTCGGAAACGAAGAAACCGAGTAACTTCCCGCTGGGAACACCGAATGAACACTTGGCTAGGTTGAGCTTGATATCGTATCTATGTAGGTTGGCGAATGTTTCTGCCAAGTCAGTCAGCAGGTCGGAACCTTTGCGTGACTTGACTACGATATCGTCCATATATGCCTCCACATTTCGACCGATCTGGTCAAGGAGGCATTTTTGGATCATGCGCATAAAAGTTGCTCCTGCATTCTTCAAACCGAATGGCATAGTGATGTAACAGAAACACCCGAATGGGGTGATGAAGGCTGCTTTCTAATTCATCCGGACCATACAGACGGATCTGATGATAGCCCGAATAGGCATAAAGGAATGATAAACGCTCGCAACCGCAGTCGAATCAACAATTTGATCAATGCGGGGGATGCTTGAAATCGATGCACATACGGAGATTCTTGTCCTTCTTGGGCACCATGATAACATTAGCGAGCCACTCGGAGTGGTGCACCTCGCGAATGAAGTTGGCTGCCAAAAGTTTAGCCACCTCCTCTCCGATTGCCTTCCTCTTGTGCGCGGCGGACCAACGCAGGCGTTCTCGGACGGGCCGAGCAGCAGGATCCACATGCAGTCTGTGCTCAGCCAACTCCCTGGGTACACCTGGAATGTCAGCGGGCTTCCATGCAAAAATGTCCCAGTTCTCACGGAGGAATTGGATGAGCTCGGCTTCCAATTTTGGATCAAGGGTGGTGGAGATGTTCGTCGGGGCGGCGGTGTCGTCCGTCGGGTGGATGCTGACTTTCTTCGTGTCGCCCGCCGACTGGAATGCGGACTCGGAAGCTCGCTTCTTTGAACACATCAGGTCAGCGGGGTCGGTAGTCTTCTTGTACTCATCCAGCTCGAGAATAGCCATCTGCTGATCGGCAATCCTCGACCCCTGCTGCAAACACTCCTCGGCTCGCTGCCGATTGCCTGTGACCGTGATCACACCTTTGGGGCCTGGCATCTTCAGCTTCAAATACATGTAACATGGACGGGCCATGAAACGCGCATAAGCCGGACGGCCCAGAATCGCATGGTATGCACTCTGGAAGTCCACCACCTCGAATGTCAGCTTCTCCTTGAGGAAGTTCTTGTCAGAGCCGAAGACGACATCCAACGCGATCTGGCCGAGTGACTTGGCCTTTCGTCCCGGGACGACTCCGTGGAACTGCATAATGCTCTCGCTAAGTTTGGACATCGGAATGCCCATTCCCTTGAGAGTGTCGGCGTACATGATGTTCAAACCGCTGCCGCCGTCCATGAGGACTTTGCGCAATCGGACTCCTTCCACCACCGGGTCGACGACCAGAGCTTGCCTCCCTCGGGTGGCTAAGTGTGCTGGATGGTCCGACTAATCAAAGGTGATCGCAGTTTGTGACCACATGAGGAACGTGGGGGTGGTTGGGGTTGCCATGTTCACGTCCCTGTTCACCAGCTTCAGTCGACTTTTTCTTTCCACATCAGCAAAAATCATCAACGTTGCATGGATTTGGGGGAACGGATCCTCCTTGTCCTCATCATCCTGCTCGGTGTCCTTTTCACTCGGCTGCCCTTCACCGAATGCTTGGATCAGGAGGCGACACTGCTGAGTGGTACGCTTCGGCAATATAGGATTGCCTTCTTCGTCCATCTTCGTGTGGATCGGACATGGCTGATCCAGGATGGAATTCCCAAACTGTTTCTTCTTGGGGGTGTATTGAGCTTTCCCCTTTCCTTTGAACTTGGCATTTGTAACGGCTGCTGCCTCTGCCTGCGGAGTGGGTTGAGCTTTCTGCTTCTGCTTCCGTTTGCTGTTCCCATCTCCATCAGCGACTGAGTTATGCTTGCCGCTACGTATGCGGTCCTCCTCTTCGCCATTTGCATAGCGTGCGGCTATCTCCATCATCTTGCTCATGGAGATGTCGCCTGTCCGACCGAACTTTAGGTACAGATCTCTGTACCGCACGCCTGCATTGAAGGCGCAGACTACTTGGTGTTCCGTGATGTTCTCCACCGTGTGGTAGAGGTTCGTCCTGCGCTGGATGAAATCGCGTAGGGGCTCGTTCTGCTTCTGGACACAGTGTTGGAGCTGTACGAGACCAGCAGGGCGCTTGCACGTACCCTCGAAGGTCTTGATGAAGACTCGGGACAGATCTGCCCAGCTGTAGATGCTTGACGGAGCTAACTGGTTCAGCCAAGCTCGTGCCGAGCCGTCGAGCATCAGGGGGAGATGTTTGATGGCGACCTGGTCATCTCCGCCACCGATCTGGACCGCCACTCTGTAGTCGTCCAACCAAGTTTCTGGCTTGGACTCTCCTGTGAACTTGCTGATTCCCGTCGCCAATCGGAAGTTGGGAGGGATGTCAGCTGAGCGGATGGCCCGACTAAAGCACTCGGGACCAGAGACGACGATCCTGCTTCCACTCGAACGGTCTCTATCGTGACCATCACGGTGGGCTCGATTTGTGTCGACCTTCTTCTGGGCGATGTACCCTCTTGCGTTGGGCCTTGGATCGTGCGCGTCACCGACTGAACGACGATCATCGTGATGCCGGGGCCCGTAAGGCCCACCCCGCGGAGGGGTACGCGAACGACGACGATCTTCGGGATTCCTGGAACGGATGCCCCTCTGCGTCACTGATGAGAGTCGGGACTGAAAACCGACCGATGCGTGTTCGCGTGAACAGAACTGTTGTGGATCCTGTTGTGTGACTTTTGACTATTGAATTTTGCTGTTGCGCCGTATGCAACAGGGCACGGATCTGCTCGATTCCTCTACCAGCCTCTGAATCAGTCGGCCGGAGGGAATCGGCTATCCTGGCGGCCGCAGCCAAGTTGAGGATGGGTGTGCGGAACACCTCGACGTTGCTCTGGCGAGTGCGTCGACTGGCAGAACGATGGTCTTGACGACGAGCGCCTGATGATTCTCCGACCTCATGCTCGTTCCGACCAGTCCGGAGGGGACTTCCATGGGAATCGGCCATGAGAACTTCGGCTGCAGGCCCGCGACCTAGGTACTCGGAAGGTAGCTCAGTCAGAACTGGGTCCAAGCACTCGGATCGCGGCGCGACCACAACCGATTCGAGCACTGCCACTTGAGAGGACGTGCACTGTCACGCTTGGGCGTGTCGCACCCAACGCTGGAGCCGGGGGCGACGAGATCGCTTGTTGCGGCGCGTGACGGGGGCGAGGATCGACACCGGGGCCGATGGGTGGAGAAGAAGGACGCCGCGGGAACTGGCACGGAAGTGCGTAGCCCCGCGACTGGGGAGCGCCTCAACGTCGTTGGGCGCATCCCGAAGCCATGCCGAATCGTCTACGATGAAGGAGAGTGCGCCAAAGAGGATCTCGTGACCCATGCACAGATCTCCGCCGGACGACACGATGAAAAGATGAAATCGCAAACTCACCGGAAGTCGCTTAGACGCCTGCCCCACGGTGGGCGCCAACTGTCGTGGGTATAGTTCTGACAGTAGATGTTTAGGGTACGAAAGGATGGGCAGAGCCTTATCTACGGCGAGGAAGTATGAGTTCAGGCCCCTCTATGGTGGAGGTAAAAGCCCTATGTCTCAGTGCTCTTGGGAGCTTAGTGTCGAGTGGAATATAGGATTACAGTAAATGCCAACCCCTGCACCAGTGGGGAAGGGCGGCTTATATAGAGTACGCTGCCCTTCATAATAGCCCGGGGGACAGGGGTGGAATAGTGGCGAATAAATGCCTACGTTACAGGTAACGTAAGCCTTAAATGTTAATAATGGTGTATGGAAACATATGACCGTTGCCCTCCTGGGTGGTTACGATGTACAGAGTGGATTCCAGTCGGTACATTAAATATGCTCTGAGTGCTCGTCGCCGACTGGATGATGGGGGAGTCCTTAGTTCACTCGGAACTGTCTAAGGCCCTTGTCCTTTGTGAAGGGTAGTCCTTCGGTAGGACCTATAGGGCAGGCCTATGACCCTACCCTGGGACTATAACCCCATCAGGTCTTGTCCATCACATCATTCTCCTAATGATGTGATCCCGTCATCAAGGGACAACACTTGTCTATGGCTAGGAAACCTTAACCATCCTTGATCAACATGCTAGTCAACTAGAGACTCACTAGGGTCACCGTTTTGTCTATATATCCACACATGCATTTATATTTCCATTCAATACGGTTATATCATGGATAATAAACGATTATCTTCAAACAGGAATTATAATAATAGCTATTTTATTATTTCCTTTAGGGCATATTTCCAATAGTCTCCGACTCGCACTAGAGTCAATAATCTAGCCTCACATCTTCATGTGATTTACAATGTAATGAATCTAACACCCATACACTTCTGGTGTTGTTCATGCTTTGCTCGTGGTAGAGGTTTAGTCAGCGGATCTGCAACATTCAGATCCGTGTGCACTTTGCAAATATTTATGTCTTCCTCCTTGATGTAATCGTGGATGGCGTTGAAGCGTCGCTTTATGTGTGTGGTTCTCATGTGAAACCTTGGTTCCTTGGCTAGAGCAATGGCACCAGTGTTGTCACAGAACAGATTGATTGGATGCATTGCACTTGGCACTACTCCAAGATCTGACATGAGTTGCTTCATACAGACACCCTCCTTGGCCACCTCTAAGGCAACTGTGTACTCCGCTTCGCATGTAGAATCAGCTACGACGCTTTGCTTGGAACTGCACCAGCTTACCGCACCCCCGTTAAGAACAAATACGTATCCGGTTTGCGACTTAGATTCATCTGAATCAGTGTCAAAGCTTGCATCAACGTAACCCCATACGACGAGCTCTTCGTCACCCCCTTAATAGAGAAACATTTCCTTAGTCCGTTTCAGGTACTTCAGAATATTCTTGACCGACGCCCAGTGTTCCACTCTTGGATCACTTTGAAACTTACCTGCCATACTTATGGCCAGGCTGACATCCGGTCTCGTGCACAACATTGCATACATGATAGGCCCTATGGCTGAAGCATAGGGGATGACACTCATCTTTTCTTGATCTTCTGCAGTTACTGGACATTGAGTCATACTCAACTTTATACCTTGTAACACAGGCAAGAACCCCTTCTTGGATTGTTCGGTTTTGAACTTGTTCAAAACTTTATCAAGGTATGAGCTTTTTGAAAGAGCTATTAGGCGCCTCGACCTATATCTATAGATCTTTCTGCCCAATATGTAAGCAGCTTCTCCTAGGTCTTTCATTGAAAAACTTTTATTCAAGTAATCCATTACGCTTTCCAAAAAATCCACATTGTTTCCAATCAGCAATATGTCATCCACATATAATATTAGAAACGCTATAGAGCTCCCACTCACTTTCTTGTAATACAAGCATCTCCAAGAACTTGTATAAACCCAAATTCCTTGATCACCTCATCAAAACATTGATTCCGACTCCGAGATGCTTGAACCAGTCCATAAATGGATCGCTAGAGCTTGCACACCTTGTCAGCATTCTATGGATCGACAAAACCTTCGGGTTGTATCATATACAACTCTTCCTTAAGAAACACGCTAAGGAACGCCGTTTTGACATCCATCTGCCAGATTTTATAATCGAAAAATGCAGCTATTGGTAACATGATTCGGACGGACTTTAGCATCGCTACGGGTGAGAATGTCTCATCGTAGTTAACTCCTTGAACTTGTGTAAAACCCTTTGCCACAAGTCGAGCTTTATAAATGGTCACATTACCGTTCTCGTCCGTCTTCTTCTTAAAGATCCATTTGTTCTAAATAGCCTTAAGACCTTCAGGTAATACTTCCAAAGTCCACACTTTGTTTTCATACATAGATCTTATCTCGGATTTCATGTCTTCGAACCATATGTTGGAATCTGGGCCCACCATTGCTTCTCCATAATTCGCAGGCTCATTATTGTCTAACAACAGGATAGACAAGACATGATTCTCGTACCATTCGGGAGGAGTACATGCTCTTGCCGACCTGCGAGGTCTGATAGTAACTCGATCAGAAGCTTCATGATCATCATCATTAGCTTCCTATTCAACTGGTGTTGCCTCAACAGAAATTTTTGCCCGCCCTGCGCCACCATCTTGTTGAAGCAGAGGTTCTGTAACCTCATCAAGTTCTATCTTCCTCCCACTCAATTCTTTCGAGAGAAACTCTTTCTCAAGAAAAGCTTCGTTCTTACAGACAAACACTTTGGCCTCGGATCTAAAATAGAAGGTATACCCAACTGTATCTTTTGGGTAACCTATGAAGACACACTTTTCCGCTTTGGGTTCCATCTTTTCAGGCTGAAGCTTTTTGACATAAGCATCACATCCCCAAACTTTAAGAAACGACAACTTTGGCCTCTTGACATACCATAGCTCATATGGTGTTGTCTCAACGGATTTTGGTGGTGCCCTATTTAAAGTGAATGCAACTGTCTCTAATGCATAGACCCAAAATGATAGTGGCAAATCGGTAAGAGACATCATAGATCACACCATATCTAATAAAGTACGATTACAACATTCGGACACACCATTACGCTGTGGTGTTCCACGCGGTGTCAGCTGTGAAACAATTCCACATTGTCTTAAGTGAGCACCAAACTCGTAACTAAGATACTCTCCTCCTCGATCAAATCGTAGGAACTTGATCTTCTTGCTATGATGATTTTCAACTTCACTCTAAAATTGATTAAACTTTTCAAACGTTTCAGACTTGTGCTTCGTCAAGTAGATCAAATCGTTAGTGAAGGTGAGAAAATAACAATATCCGCCGCACGCCTCTATGCTCATTGGTACGTACACATCAGTATGTATGATCTCCAATAAGTCACTTGCACGCTCCATTGTCCAGAGAACAGAGTCTTAGTCATCTTGCCTATGAGGCATGGTTCACATCTATCAAGTGATTCAGTATCAAGTGAATCCAACAGTCCATCAGCATGGTGTTTCTTCATGCGCTTAACACCAACATGACCTAAGCGGCAGTTCCACAAGAAAGTGGTGTTGTCATTGTTAACTCTACATCTTTTGGTCTCAATGTTATGGATATGAGTGTCATCACAATCGAGATTCAACATGAACAAACCCCTCACATTGGGTGCATGAGCATAGAAGATATTACTGATATAAATAGCACAAACATTATTCTCAGACTTAAATGAGTAACTGTCTTGCAATAAACAAGAACCAGATATAATGTTCATGCTCAACCAGTGACCAGATACTTTGGGTAGTTGTGCTTCCAGTGACGAGTCCCCTTGCAATAATAGCACTCAGTTTCGGGCTTAGGCCCAGCCTTGGGTATTTTCGTCGGAGGGCAACATCTTTGCCACTCTTCTTGGAGTTACCCTTCTTTCCTTTGCCGTTCTTCTTGAAACTAGTGGTCTTATTGACCATTAGTACTTGATGTTCTTTCTGCATTTCTGATGCAGCGACTTTCAGCATCGCAAATAACTCGCCGGGTGACTTATTCATCCCGTGCATGTCATAGTTCAAGATGAAGCTCTTGTAGCTAGGTGGCAGTGATTGAAGAATTCTGTCAGTGATAGCTTCTTGCGGGAGAGCGGTCCCCACCTCAGCTAGACGGTTTGAGTACCCAGACATTTTGAGCACATGTTCACTAACATATGAATAATCCTCCATTTTGCAAGCGTATAATTTATCAAAGGTCTCATACCTCTCGGTCCGGGCATTCTTCTCAAAGATAAACTTCAACTCCTGGAACATCTTATATGCTCCATGAAGTTCAAAATGTCTTTGAAGTCCCGGTTCTAAGCCATACAAAACTGCACATTGAACTAGTGAGTAGTCATCCTTATGAGCTTGCCAAGCGTTCAAAACATCCTGGTCAGCCATAGCGGGTGGTTCACCTCCTAGTGCTGCATCAAGGACATAATTCTTTTGCAAAGCTTGGAGGATAAGCCTCAGATTTCGAGCCCAGTCTACAAAGTTGCTACCATCATCTTTCATCTTAGCTTTCTCTAGGAACGTATTGAAATTCAGGGTTGCGACTGCGCGATCAATAGATCTACAACATCAAATTTTACAAAGATTACTTAGACAATGTTCAAGAAAATTGAGTTTAGCTAATCATATTCCTAATAAACTCCCACTCAAATAGACATCCCTCTAGTCATTTGAGTGTCGCATGATCCAAATTCACTAACTCAAGTCTGATCATCACGTGAGTTGAGTATAGTTTTTGTGGTGAACATCTCCATGTTGATCATATCTACTATATGATTCATACTCGACCTTTCGGTCTCTTGTGTTTCGAGGCCAAGACTGTACATGCTAGGCTCATCAATTTTAACCAGAGTGTTCCACTTGTGCAACTGTTTTGCACCTGTTGTATGTGAAGGTTGAGTATATAACACCCGCTCATCACGTGGTGTCTCGAAACGACGAACTGTCGCAACGGTGCACAGTCAGGGAGAACACAATTTTTATCTTGCAATTTTAGTGAGGGATCACCTTATAATTCTACAATCGTTCTAAGTAAAATAAGGTGCATAAAATGATTAACATCACATGCAAATCATAAGTGATATGATATGGCCACGATCTTGTGCTCCTTGATCTCCATCACCAAAGCACCGGCATGATCTTCATCGTCACCGGCGCCGTACCATGATCTCCATCATTGTGCCACCATCGAGGTTGTCATGCTATCTATGCTATTACTAGTAAAGCTGCTACCTAGCAATATAGTAAACGCATCTGCAAGCACAAACGTTAGTTTAAAGACAACCCTATGGCTCCTGTCGGTTCCGTAGCATCGACGTGCAAGTAGAAATTTAATTATTACAACATGATCATCTCATACATCCAATATATCGCATCATGTGTTTCGCCATATCACATCACATGCATACCCTGCAAAAACAAGTTAGACGTCCTCTAATTTGTTGTTGCATGTTTTACGTGGCTGCTATGGGTATCTAGTATGATCGCATCTTACTTACGCAAAGCCACAATGGTGATATGCAAATTGCTATTTAACCTTCTCGAAGGACCGCCTCGGTCAAATCCGATTCAACTAAAGTTGAAGAAACAGACACACGCGAGTCATCTTTATGCAACAAGTTTCATGTCAGTCCATGAAACCGGTTTCTCGTAAGCGTAGGTGCGTTCGGGCCGCTTCAATCCAACAATACCGCCGAATCGATAAAAGACTAAGGAGGGCAGAAAATTGAACATCAACGCCCACAAACTCTTTTGTGTTCTACTTAAGATTTCATCTACGCATGAACCTAGCTCATGATGCCACTATTGGGAACGTTGCATGGGAAACAAAAAAACATTTACCCACACGAAGACCTATGATGGTGCTGATCATCTACGAGAGGGATATCGGATCTACATACCCTTGTAGATCAGTAATCGGGAAGCATTACGAAACACGGTTGATGTAGTGGAACGTCTTCGCGATCCAAACCGCCACCGACCCACGATCCGTCCCGATCTAGCACCGAACGGACTGCACCTCCGCGTTCAGCACACAAACAGCTCGATGACGATCTATGCCTTCTTGATCCAGAAAGAGAGATAGGGAAGTAGATGAGTTCTCCGGCAGCGTGATGGCACGCCGGTGATGTCACATCCCTAACCCTTAAGCAAGTTAGTCTTGTGCTCATGTCTACTTTGCATTTGCATCTAAGATTTTCCAACAAGATCAAGAAAGTGGCAAAGGAAAAACTCAAAACCCTAGCCACTACTTCAAATAAAGAAAATCTCAAACTAGTTAAAATCAATGAACCCAAAATGGCCTCAAGAAATGTTCAAACTTTCTGATAAATCATGAAAGTAAATAAGCATTGGAGAAAACTATTTTCTTGACACTTTAAGCATTTTAAATAAATGCAAAAAGCCACTGGTTTCAAACTTTAAAGTTGAAATCAGAAACTATAAATTTTCAAAAATGTTGAAAACATTGGAAATGGTTGGGAATATTATAACAAATATTCAGGTGTGTTTAAAATAGTTTTTGCAATTTGTCTTGGAGCTGAAATAAATAGCAAAAGATTGAAGAAGCTAAAACAGAAACAAAAATAGAAAAAAAATGGGAAACTCTTACCTGTCGCCTAGCCTGGCCCGGCCCATCCCAGCTCCTGTCGTCTCCCTCGCGCCAGTAGGAGCAGGAGGTGGCCGCCGCCTCCTCCAGCGCGGCCACACACCTGTGTGCCTGCCTGGCCGCCGCCTCGTGCTGGCAAGGCCAGGGATAAGCTCCCCGAGGCCTCACCTATCCATTCCCAGCGTCGGCTCTCTCCCTCCTCCCGGATCTCTTCCTCCTCCCTGCTGCCGCCATTGGAGCCGAGCAAAGCTCGAGCTGCCCGTGCCCATAGCCTTAGCCTCCTCTTGCTGAGCACACCGTTAGCTCCGCCTCATCGCGTCGGTCCTCTCTGCAGAAGCCGAAGCTTCCCCGAGCTCTGCATCGCCCCAACGCCATCGTCTTCCACCTCCGGCCGCCGGACCTCTCCCGTCGATTCGCTCCCTCCGGCGCACCCCCGAGCCCCTCAACAACACCATCGGAACCGCCGTGAGCTCGTCGTCGTTTCCCCTCTCACCCCATGCTCCTACGTGCATCGTAGCCCCGTTCCCCACCAAGGCCGAGAGCTCCTCGCTGCCGGTGTCTGATCCACGCGCTTGAGCTAGGGTTCGAGCTCCTGGAGCCTCCAAGAGTGCGATGAGCCCTCCAGCTGCCCTCCCCGTGCCCTAGAGCCGTCTCTCATAGAAGGCCGAGCTTCGGCCACCGCTTCGGCTCGTCGCCGGCGCCCCTTCCGGCGACCCTAGCTTCCCCTGATGCCCCCGCTAGATGCGGCGTTGCACCAGCTATCCGTACTGCTTTCTGCGCCCAAAGCCGACGGCCGATGCGCAGTCTAGCTTCCTTCGGCGAGCCCTCCGCCGCGCCCGTGGTCGCCGCCGGCCATGCTCCGGTGGGGGTCGACGTGGCAAAGCTAACCCAGTAGATTAGGAGCTTAATCTCTCGCTGACAGTGGGCCCAAGGCCAAGTCAACTCGGTTTAGGGACTGGTCAGCGCGGGATTAGTCCCAGAGAGGCTGACCAGTGGGTCCCCCCTGTCAGGTTTGACCTGAACAGGTCGGCTGACCTGCTGACGTCAGTCTGATGCAATAAAAAGAATTTCCAGTATAGAAATAATTCCAGTAAATTGCTAAAACTTTTAAAAATCATAGAAATTAATCTGTAACTCCAATGAAAATAATTTATATATGAAAAAGTATCAGAAAAATTCAAGGATTCTGATTATGCTATTTTCAACCATGTGTGAAAGAGTTACAGAACCCTAAAATGTGGAACAAGGAATAATTCAATTCTTATAATTACTTTTTAAACGGAATTTGGAAAATTATTCAAATTTCATTATGAATGCAATGATCACACACTGTCCTAGTTACAAATCAGTACCCTAACATGACATCTCATGCATGCTAACTTCAAGTTGATCTGAGCATCAGGTCGAATCAATTAAAACGGTACCCGTGAATACCCCGTTTGAATTGATATTCCAATGTGATTCAAATCAACTCTAAACCTAATACATGTTGAAAATAATAACCTATGACTTTGCATTCTCATGCCATGCTCATGCATCATCTTGTTTGCATATGATTGTTATTGAATGATTGCCATTCTTTTCAGTAGGCTCCGCACCCTCGGATTCCACCGAATATCCGTCTGACGGATATCGTTCCTCCTCTGAGCAACAAGGCAAGCAACCCTTTTGATCATCCCGATAATTCCCATGTTCTTGCTCCTGCACTTATTTATTGCATTAGGATCAAATGCTTTAACTGCTTTTGCCACGTTAGTTGAACCCACTTCCTTTGCATGACCTAACCTTGTCACAGTAAATAGCCGAACCTTGCAACCTAGCATACCTGATAGTTGCTTGAGCTATGATGTGCCTTATCCTGCTATGCATGCTATGCTTAGAGTTGTGTATGGTCTGTCATCTGGGAGATGAACAGAATTGTGAGAATGCGTTCGGTGAGCAAAGGTTGTGTGTTGAACTTGATTTGGTAAAGGTACCGGTGAAAGGCTGTGTAGGAGTACATGGCGGGTTGTTTCATTGGAACCGTCCTTAGGAACTGAGTTCCGTGTATGTAATCCAAGACTAGATACTACCACATGCTGGGCCCTGAAATATGACCCCGCTCGGCCTATTAATCGCGTAGTACTCGGTCCAGGAGTTGCAAGTAGTTTCTGGTGTTTATAGTAATGCTGGAGGCCGTGCATGGTGCTGACCTGAGAGGTGGACCATGATGCGGTAGGCAGTTGCAGGGTGTACCAAGTGGCACCCGGATGGTGGGCTTAGGAACCCTGCGCACATCGTTTGAGGCCGTGGCAGAAACCTCGGCCGGACTTCCCTACGGGTTACTCTCAGATAGGCGATAAACCTGGACTAGGTACTAGTGTGGTTAACGGTCGTGGCCGACTCCCTCGCTGGGCTTCCGCTTGAAGGTTGCCGAGGTGCATGACGTGCACATGGCGATAAGTGGCGAGAGCGTGTGTGACGAAGTACACCCCTGCAGGGTTATGATCTATTCGAATAGCCGCGTCCGCGGATATGGACTACTTGGAGACATATGTTCTTCATAGATAACTTCAATGGATGCTCACAAAATTGTCAAGATAAGCGTGAGTGTCGTGGACGGCATTTCCGTACGGAGATAGAATGATTCCACGATAGTGTATTGTTGTGGTGTTAGTGGACTCGTGTGCGAGAAATCAAGTTGTCAAAATTATTTAAAAATGCAAGTTGTCTAGCCACGAGTCAAATGCTGGCTTTCCGAATGAAACCCCACAATACCTTTTGATACCTTGCATGAGTAGTTAGTTATCCTAAAGTCTTGCTGAGTACCTTCGTACTCATGTTTGCTTAATACATGCTGCTATTATGGGTCGTGAGACCCTTGATGTGTAATATTATGTGTGTGGCTCTTCCGAGCCTCTTAAATAAAGTTTGTATGTTTATGGTTATGTTGTGATGCCATCGATGTATCTATACATATCGGTATGCCATGCGTACGTGTGTCGTACTTGATATGTATGGGGTTCGATTACCTACTCGTGAACTTTAGTAGCACTCCTTACAAGGAAATGCCCCTTTGTGATCCAACGAGCCTTGGTAGTTCGCTACTACTCCAGACACATTGGTTCACCGGCATGTGTCCTTCTCAGCTGTTGTGTCTGTCCCCTTTGGGGAAATGTCACGCGATGTAATGGAGTCCTTGTAGCTTGCTACGACTCATCTACATTCGCTGATGACCGACACCTGCTTTGATGGGTCATGTATGCCTATCCTTGTGCGGTACTACCACTTTGGTTTATGACTAGACATGTCGATCCGGTTTTCTTTGACATTGGATTGCTAGCGACACTATCGCATACGTGAGTCAAAAGACGCAAACGGTCCCGGCTAAGGTAAGGCTGCAGCCGTGGAGTTAACCGTGCGTGAGACCACAAAGCGATGCGATGTGTTACAGGCTGGATTCCTATGGCTTAGGATCGGGGTCCCGACAGTGATGGTGGTGATCTATTCCTGCAAGGCTTCGCCTAAGCACCGCACAAATCCGATCAAGATGAAGAACTACAAACTAGAGGAGAGGGCAGTACATGGCTGAAATTGTGTCTCAAAAAAACCCTCAAATCTCTAGTATATATAGGAGGAAGGAGGGGCTAGGCTTGCGCACCAAGGGAACGTCCCTTGGGCTCGGCCGAATAGGAGAGGAGCAGTCCTCCTCCAAACTTACTTGGATTAGGACACCTCCCCAAGTTGTCCACCTCTTTTGGTTTTATCCACTTTTTACCTCATGGGATTTCTTTGGTTGACTAGTCAGCCCATCAAGGTATGTTGCGCCACCATCAAGTCCACATGGCCCTCTTGGGGAGTGGTGGGCCCACCTGGTGGACCCCCGGTACACATTCGTCACTCCCGGCACATTGTCGGTAATGCCCGAAATCCTTCCGGAATCCAAATACCAACTTCCAATATATCAATCTTCGTTTCCAGACCATTCCGGAACTCCTCGTGACATCTGGGATATCATCCAGGACTCCGAACAAAACTTCGGTCACTAGCACTTATAACTCAACTATATCGAAACGTCACCGAACCCTAAGTGTGCAGACCCCGCGGGTTCGAGAACTATGTAGACATGACCTGAGACATTCTTCGGTCAATATCCAATAGTGGGACCTGGATGTCCATATTGGATCCTACATATTCTATGAAGATCTTATCGGTTGAACCTCTATGTCAAGGATTCATATAATCCCATATACCATTCCCTTTGTCCTCCGGTATGTTACTTGCCCGAGATTTGATCGTCGGTATCTCCATACCTATTTCAATCTCGTTACTGGCAAGTCTCTTTACTCGTTCCGTAATACGAGATCCCGTGTGGGTACCCCGACTTAAGAGTCGAGATCGCCGAGCGAACGTGCTCAATGATCCCAGAGATCAATGCTCATCGAACACACACATACTGAATAATAGGGTCTTACATCCAGGTGCCGAATTATTACATCACATGGCCGAATGGTCAAGTTCACAATATAGGGCCTAAGGCTAGATCATACTGATACAACTAATAGCGTAAATCATAGGGGTTAAGCGGGTGCCCATGCCCTCAAGCCTTCACCGACAGGCATTCTGACCGCGAAGCGTCCTAGTTCGCAGGGGCGTCTCCGAACACGTACTCATCTTCAAACTCCGGCCCTTCCATGTCTGATCAATAATATAACCAGTGGAAAGACAATGAGTACTTTTGAATGTACTTGCAAACATCCCATGACGTGAACAATGAAAGTGAACGATAACAACATCATGCATCTCTGGTGGAATTCACCTTGGTGGTAAATGATCATGAATATGCTTCAAGTTAAAGAATTACTTTTGAAGAACAGGTTACAGATATCAATATCTGCTGAGGGCTGAACATCCTGGTTCACCCTGTATGCCAAGTCACCAAACTTGGTCATAACATTACTTTCATAATCACTCCTTTCATCACAACTCACACACACACACACTTATTTTATGCGGAAACAACTGGACGTAGTTTAAGCAGGATTACCCAACTGTCCTTGACCGTGGACACGACTATTCGAATAGTTTTACACTTTGCAGAGGTAGTACGCTGGACCCATGAGATCCGGGAAACTTCCATGTTATCCACAACTCGCGGTATATAACATACTCGAGGTAAGTACCCGATCAATGCCTTTCCCCTGATGATACTAGACAAAGAGGTCCACTCGATTGGTACCCAGCCCTCATGTTGTACGTCTTACGAGCACCAACTCAGGGCAGTATCAACCATGCGGGGACCAACGGTGTGCCTGGAACACGTAAAAACGGCATAGTCGCCCTACCTGGCACGATCCCATCACGAGAGTGACCACACATCACTCCCGCCACTAGTAATGTGGCTCTTTGCTAGCACCAACTAGAGTAATCAACACAACCCCGTCCCATAAAGGGGTAACGTGGTCATACATGTAAGATTGGGACGGTCGACACATCATAAATCTATTCCCATTTCCGAAACCATACACACGCAAATACTCGGTACACCACTTCACCAAAAGTGGCCAGCTTGCTCATCATCACCCTCGGGCATTAGTGGCACCCGACGGTAGCTCATGCTATTGTTACTCTAGCTTTATTTGTCATCATGATACAAGCATGACCCTCATATGTTGTAGGATCAAGCTTAATGTATGTGCTCCGGAGGAGCCATCGGTAACATCACATCATTGATTTACCGACACTTATGATCATATGCAACGGAAATACTTGCTATACTAACATGCAATATAACATATGCTCAGTCATGGTCAAAGGGCTGCTTGCCTTGGTCAGCTAGGTATCCGGGGTCTTCAAGGTCTTCCGCTCCGATTCCCTCGTCACATGGATTTTCTATCATCGTCAAAAGAATAAATAAGAAATAGCTCACGCAAAAATAGATCACAAAGTCATTTTAAAAATATTCTTTATTACTGATAAATCTAAGTTGTTATTTAAAAAAATAATTGCCTCTAATTCCAATGTAGGAACATTTTTAAAACCAACCAAACAGAAGCAAAACTATTCCAATTTAATCCTTTTTATTATTGTAATACTTGCTGAAAAATTCAACCAATGGTTTTATTAAATACTACATATTTTTAGAGAAATATCAGTGGAAAAATTATACTTTTACACTCATTAAATATTTTTACAAAAATCTTTGAAAAACCAGTTTTACAACAAAAGAAAAATGGGCAACAGTCCCTGGCCTCACTTGGCCTCTTACTGGGCCGGCCCAAAGGCCAGCCAACAGCCTGCCCATGCGCGCATATCGTCAGGTTTGAACCTGACGTGCGGGGCCCTACGATCGGTGGCTGTGGGCAGCGAGGGAGAGGGGGTTGGGCCATCGACAGGTGGGGCACACTTGTCGGGGTCGTCTTCTACATTTGGCCAGAGAGGAGGAGGAGC
Source organism: Hordeum vulgare subsp. vulgare (assembly GCF_904849725.1). Classification (NCBI taxonomy): domain Eukaryota; kingdom Viridiplantae; phylum Streptophyta; class Magnoliopsida; order Poales; family Poaceae; genus Hordeum; species Hordeum vulgare. The sequence continues at coordinate 326,790,360 of NC_058524.1, read as the reverse complement.
ACGCCGGTGAGGCTGCCGACGTCCTCGGGCCCCAACAATGATAGAAATGGGTCCGGCTCGTCGTCTCCTACCTGCTGGTGGTCGGAACAATGACAGAGAGGATCAGGTTCAGCGGCGACGAGGAGGCCGCGGCGGAGGAGTTTCAATAGGTGGTCGAGAGGGTAGATAGGGGCACGGAAATGCTTTGGAAAGTTGGGGGAAAGCTTCCTGAGGTCTAGGGGAGTGGTTTGGGGGGTTGTGGGACGCATGAGCCGTCGTGCAGCCAGAGATCTCGAGCACCGGGGCTCTGCTGGCTTGCTGGGGTGTCTAGGGAGGTGCTAGTGGTCGTGGCGAAGCTGTCTGAGGGGTGCTGGAGCGAGGGGGAGGGCTATAAATAGGCCCGCGATGGTGAGCCTATTCGGGAGCGCCGGTGACTCACAGTAGCGCGCATGGATGTGTAGAGAGGAGCTGGGGTCGAAACCACTGTCTCGGGACGTGGTTTCGGAGTTCCATAACCATCTGGAACAGAGGGAGAGAGAGGGGAGTCGAGCATGAGTGGCCGCGCAACTTTGTTCGGTACTCGTGCGTGCGGGCACGCGTCGCACAAGCTCTATCTCGGGAGAGGAGGGGCCCTGATGGTCGCTCGATGCAGAGGGTTTGTTGAGGAAGAGGTTGGACACCTCGGGGGAGGCTGGAACTGGCCGAGGGCGTCGCCCCCACCTTGGTGTCTTCCTGTAGTGCTTTGGACATGTCTAGCATGTCCTGGGCACTGGCTGGGATAAGGCTAGCCGTTGATGTCCCGTGTGAGCTTCGGCTGGTCAAGGGAGACAAGAGAAACAGGTGCTGTCAGCTTTGAGCTGAAGCTTAGATTGGGGTTTTTGGCATTTCTACTTTGAACCAGAAAGGGGCCAGTTGACTGGGGCTGGGCATTGATACTGGCCACCTAATCTAAGAGTTTGGAGCAAAGGGGGTTGGGTTTAGCTATGTCTAAGGGGGCTCTTACCCATTTGTCAGAAGGTGCTCGAAAGTGGTTTGGGGTGGTTGCACCCCACCACTGGTGCTGCAACTTAACAGGTTTGGGTTTGGTGCTAAAACATGGGGTTTCACCAAGTTTGAGCCCCATTGGACAAGTTTAACTTTGTAAACTTGAAAACTTCACCATTTGACTAGATCTGTCCCTTCCAAACAGAGTGTGGGAAAATTTAATCCCACAAATCCCATTTTTGGTGTGAACCCTCATTTGAGGTATTAGGCACTCGTGCAAAGTTTCAACATCATTGGACATCCTTTGATATGTAGAGTTGCTCTAACTTCATTCTGGACAAAAGGGGTTTTGCAGTTATTTGGGGTCCTTAATCACCTTGGATTAAAGTGAAACTTTATGTGGACACCAAATATGTCTTAGGGATACCATTGGAATTTTATAGGATTTTATTGAGAATATTTCTTTTGGAATTATTTCAAAAGGTCAAAACAGAGAGAAATGGTTTTCACGACTTTACTCAAATAATTATAATATAAGTAGGGGTTTAAAATCTTATGTATTGAAAATATATGTCCTTCTGATCATCTCCAAATTTAATCAGATTTTTCTAAGGTAGAAAGGTATTTTTCCATGTAGGAATAACATTTCTGGCCTCAGAAATGGACATGCAAATGAATTAAGAAAACAATTCACAAAATAATTATTTTCTGGTTCTGGAGCACTGAAATATAGTTAAAATCAGATCACCAACTTTGGGTAGGTACACTCCTTGCCATCAAGGGCATGTAGTGCAACTCAAAGTAGGGTTTTACCATAATCAAAATCAAGTAAAGGTTTTTGGAAATAATTCAATATTGTGAAATGGGGTTTTTATCATCACATGATCAAACACACAAGCATACAATGACAACCATGGCACTCACAACATTAGTTTTGAAAAAGTTAGAACAAGCTCAGATTTTGATTTACACCGAAAGTGGTAGTGAAAATAGGGTGTGACAAACCTATCCCCCTTAGAAGAATCTCGTCCCCGAGATTCCTAAGCTAGGTGCTAAAAAGGTCTGGAAACTAAGATCGGAGATAGTCTTCACACTCCCATGTTGCTTCGGCTCTGGTGTGGTTGCTCCACTGAACCTTGAAATTCTTGATGGTGCGGCTTCTGGTGCAACGCTCTGCTTCATCTAGGATGCGGATCGGCCCCTCGCGGTAGGTGAGATCCGGCACAAGGTCGATCGCCTGATTGTCAATGTCCTTGTAAGGATCGGAACGGTTTGGCGCTTGAAGACACTTCCCAAGTTGTGACACGTGGAAGACGTTGTGCACACCCAAAAGTTTGTGAGGTAGCTCCAACTGGTAAGCGACTTCTCCACGAATTGCCATGATCTTAAAAGGTCCAATGAACCTTGGAGCAAGTTTCCCTTTAACATGGAAATGCTTGGTTCCCTTGAGAGGTGTGACACGGAGGTACACCTGGTCTTCAAGGTCAAACTCCAATTCTCTGTGGTGATAATCCACATACCTCTTTTGCCGCGACTTGTGTGCCTTTAGATTTTCTCGGACAAGCTGCACCTTCTCTTCTGCCTTGTGCAAAACTTCCGGCCCAAAAATCAACCCTTCACCGGTTTCGGACCAGTTGAGCGGGGTGCACACTTCCATCCGTATAATGCTTCAAATGGGGCCATCTGGAGATTGGACTGGTAGCTCCTGTTGTATGATAACTCAGCGAACGGCAGACATACTTCCCATTTGGCACCATGTGCCAAGACGCAAGCCCGGAGCATATCTTCGAGTATCTGATTTACTCTCTCCATTTGTCCGCCCGTTTGTGGGTGGAAAGCGGTGCTGAAAGAAAGCTTGGTTCCGAGGGCTTGTTGGAACTTCTTCCAAAATTTTGAAGTGAACTGCGTGCCTCCGTTAGATACAATCTCCTTGGGAACTCCATGAAGGCTCACAATACGCTCAATATAGAGACTAGCTAACTTGTTCCCATCATAAGTGGTGTGGACTGGAATGAAATGGGCCACCTTGGTCAGATGGTCGACAATGACCCATATGGAGGCATGGCCTTTGCTAGACCTTGGTAAGCCGGTAACAAAGTCCATGCCTGTCTTGTCCCTCTTCTATTCTGGAACTTGGAGAGGTTGTAGCAATCCAGCACGTCGCTGATGCTCAGCCTTGACTCGCTGGCACACGTCGCACTTGGCAACATAAAACGCTATTTCCCTCTTCATGTCATGCCACCAGAATCTTTCTCGGAGATCTTGATACATCTTGGTACCACCGGGGTGAATAGAGCTGGGTGTATCATGAGCTTCTTGTTGGATCAAATCCTTGAGTTCATCCTTGTTGGGTACGCATAAACCTTTCCCAAACCACACTACTCCTTGTTCATCCACTGAAAATCATGGGGCCTTGTCTTCTAGAATCTTCTTCTTGAAGCCTTCAATGCTCTTTTGACCCTTCCGGGCCTCCTTGATATCATCAAACAGCGTTGGTTTGACTTCCCGGTTAGCTAGGAATCTCGATTCCACTAGCTCCAATCCGAAGTTCACCATTTCTTCATATAAGGCGGGTTGCCTTTCCTTGAGCATGATATTCCAGGTGCTGGTCTTCCTGCTTAGGGCATCATCCACTACATTGGCCTTACCGGGGTGATATTGAATGTTGAGGGCGTAGTCTTTGATTAACTCCAACCACCTTCGTTGCCTCATATTCAATTCCCTTTGGGTGAAGATATACTTCAGACTTTTGTGCTCGGTGTATATTTCACATCGTTTTCCCAGAAGGTAATGTCGCCATATCTTCAGGGCCTGCACTACTGCTGCCAACTCGAGGTCATGGGTGGCATAATTCTCCTCATGCGGGCGCAGTTGTCATGACAGATAAGCTACAACTTTGCCATCTTGCATTAGAACCCCATCGAGCCCGGTTCTGGAGGCATCACAATATATCACAAACTCCTTGTTGATATCTGGAGTCGCCAATACCGGGGCGGTAGTTAATCTCTTCTTCAACTCTTGGAAGCTTGCTTCACACGTCCATTCGAACTTCTTGCCCTTCTTCAAGAGCTGAGTCATGGGTTGGCGATGCGGGAGAATCCTTCCACAAACTTGCGGTAATATCACGCGAGTCCGAGGAAGCTCCTGACTTCCTTCACATCAATTGGCGATTCCCAGTTGGTCACCGTAGTAATCTTGGAGGGATCAACTGCCAATCCACTTGCCGTCATGGTATGACCCAAGAATCCAACTTCGTTCAGCCAAAATTGGCACTTGCTGAATTTGGCATAAAGTTGGTCCTCTCGAAACTTTTCCAATACTAACCTCAAGTGTTGCTCATTCTCTTCTTCGGACTTGGAAAAGATTAAGATGTCATCAATAAATACGACGACAAACTTATCCATGTAATCCATGAAGACCTTGTTCATGAGGTACATGAAGTAAGCTGGGGCATTAGTCAATCCAAAAGACATGACAATGTATTCGTATAGACCGTACTGGGTCACGAACGCAGTCTTGGGTATGTCTTCAGGTCGGATCTTCAATTGGTAATATCCAGATCGGAGATCGATCTTGGAGAATACCTTAGCTCCATTTAGTTGATCAAACAAGTCTTCAATCTTGGGGAGTGGATACTTGTTCTTGATCATGACCTCATTGAGAGAACGCTAATCGACACAGAGTCTGATAGTGCCATCCTTCTTGGGCACGAACAGAAGAGGTGATCCCCAAGGTGACGCACTCAGACGAATGAAACCTTTTCTAAATTGCTCATCCAACTGCTTCTTTATCTCCGCTAGCTCTTCGGATCCCATCCTGTAAGGCTTCTTATAGATACACTACAAGAAGAACCCCCTTTGAGCAACGCATTGATGTGTTGTTGTATGTCCATATAAGTGTTGCTAAGGCCTACACCAACGGATTAATATGCGTTGCCGTAGGTGGCGTTGGAAGGGTCTACAACAACATATATAAATGCATTGGTAAATGGCATGAAAAAACGTTGCAGGCTCGCAACATATATAACTAGATTCCAACAACACTTCGTATGTGTTGCTCGCTTCATTGTAGAACATGATTTCGAGATGGACACAACACATCATTGCAACATATATTGTTATCATAATGATATGGTCAGTGGTGACAATACATGGAGCTATAGTATAACAAACATAAAGGTCTCATATATTAATTTGACTTTGTTGCTTTACAAAGAACATGATCCGAAGGATACAATAAGTGATACTAACATGGCAGCTAAGTCTGGACGTTTCAATCAACACCTCGATCGACCATTCTATAATATAATGTTTGAATTATCCACGCTAGAGATGACATCCTAAAACACTACATAAGACAATCAAATAGAAGCCCCATTCTCCACCTTGCAATCAACATCTGGGCCTTGCATCATCAATTTACCTTAGCAATCTACAACAATAAAGAAATGATATCAGCAAGTTATTGTAGACAAAACAAGGTTAAGAGCGGCAAAATTAAAGGACGAGGAACATACAAAGGTTGAAGGCCATGCAATAATTAATCCTGCCGCATGACCAATAATGTTGACCTTTTTGAAAGGTCGTATGAACTGAATATAGATATACACATGATGAATCACAATGTATTGTATACGCAGAGTATTCTCTAACCCATTGAGGCTTTTTGTTAAGTTGGAGGTCAATTTAATAGTGCAAGCATAATTATTTAGTAAATGTTGGCATGTCATGTCGTACACTAGATTGTTGTGCAAGAAGGCCACATGTATAATAATATTTGTCAAGTTCCTTTTTGTAGCTACTATCTCTTACAATGCCACTTATCCTCTCTATTATCTTAAGAATTACAGCTACTAGTAATGTACTTCTTAGCAAATCTACACAACAGTTTAGTAATTATTTTTTCATGTATGAAGTCTGCAACATTATGCAAACGAAAGACTAAAATAGCAATGTGAAAGGATTTTCCTCTTCGTGAAAGTAGATGCACTTTATCTCTTAGGTTGTTATCTCAGATGGTTTTACTCAATATTGAAATTGTTATAGATGTGAGACATCATTTCTAGCATGCGTATGCACTGGAAATGTACACAAAAAAATCTTGACACATGAGAGCAGAGATAATTGTGAAAATAAGCTTTGAAAGTTTAGAAGATATGGAGTGCACTAACCTTATTTGCACTAGAGTTTTCCTTCTCTTGTTGCACATTTTCATCATGGATAGAAGTATCTTTGTTCTGTGACAGAAGATATATCGTAAGATTTAAAAGAATTTTAATAAACATTCCTACCATGAGATCAGTAAGTACCAATTTATTGTGGCTCAACCATATTGGACTCCAAACTATACATAAATGAGCATACCTTATCCTTCGAAGGGCGTTTGTTTGGTGGTTGCATCTCCATGTCATATATAAACTTTTCCTTACTCTATAATGAATGGCTAGAGGTGATTAATTTCTATACAAGCAAGCATAAATATATTAATGCATGCATCAGAACCATCACATTCTTCTTCTTCCCAACAGTACCAAGCTGTTGACTATGACCGTCACTATATACTCTATGTCTGTTTAAACAAAATAAGAAAATTGTCAAATTTATCTAAATGACTTGGCCTTTATTATTATAATATTCTAGAGATAAATACTTTTTGTTTCAAATTTGTATTTCCAATACAAAGAGCATCTCGATATGTAGACTACTGACCAAAAGAATCCTGTAACGAGAACCTAACAATTAGTACATGTATTGAATAATGAAGAGCATTCTAAAGATAAACATTTTTCTTGTTTTGAAACAGATTCGGAGTTGAGAATAAATAAGCATACACAAGATAATCATATAATGAAAAGAAGCAACAACAGCTACACAATGAGTATCTAGTATTTTAGATCTGATTTCATTGATGTATCATCATAAAAGTTTGTACGGTAATCTTCTCAAAATTCTGGACATTGGTAATGAGTTCATAAAGGGAAGGAGTTACTAACCTTATCTGCACTAGTGTTTTCCCACTCTTGCAGCCCATTTTCATCATGGTAGTCATGTGCTTTTAGCCCAGAATTTTTCCTTCAGCAGACTTGACACATTTAGATATATTTCCACAATAGCCATCGGGAACCATTATAGACTCAAGAACTTCAAGGAACAATTTTATCTCACTTCTGGAAATAAATCCATATGTACTCAAGCCAAACCGTATATTATGGCAATTAGATGCAATACAAAATCTAGAACTAGTCACATAAGTTACTGCTATACAAAATACATATATCAAAAAATATTTATCAAATTGGTACAACTACAACATTCAATACTGCCATACAACATACACATATCACAAACTAGTTTCACTAGATCCATCAAAATTACTCAGTCCATGGTCGACCAAATGAAAATAAACATTCATATGGAACACTGATGAATCTGGAGAAGATGTGATGTACCTTGGAAAGGTGGGGTGATGCGGATGGACAAGAAAGCAGGACAGCGAAGAGGAAGACAAGGCCGATTAGTGTTGGTTACCCCTGGTGAATCGGTGGCCGGCGGGGACCTTGGAAGAGGAGGCCGGGCTGAGGCGGCCGGCATCTGTCGGCGGTGCACCATCCGTCGCGCAACGGCGTGCTGGTGGGGAACAGCAAGACGGCGGCGGCGGAGGAGGCGCATCGTCAGTCACGCAACGGCGTGCTGGTGGTGAACACAGCAAGACGGCGGCGGCGGTGACGCACCGTCAGTCACGCAAGGGCGTGCTGGTCGCGAACAGCTAGACGGCGGCGGCGATGCACCGTCAGTCGCGCAAGGGCGTGTTGGTGGCGAACAGCAAGACGGCGGCGGCGCCGGCGAACCCTAGAATCGCCAGAGAAGGGCGAGGAGGAAAGGGGCGAGCGGTTTGGGCAGGCTCGTCTTGATGCGCTGGTTAATAAAAAAAAGACCTGGTCAATGGCAAAGGTGGGTACTTTCACGTATAGAATCAGGAAATTATAAGTATTCAATTCTTACATTTCTATACGACTTATTGGAAAGTAAAATAATATAACTAACAAATAACGGAAACAAAAAAGTGTTATTATTATTTTGGGGCCTAGGAGTCATAATTCTAGATGGGAGGACAATATGTTCCTCCCGTTCATTAACACATAGCAAGACAAAACTGTAACATATGGTATTCGTTGTTATCCATACAACGACAACGGATGTCCTCGCCAACGTATATATGTGTTGTAACGATGATATATTGCAACACATTTTTAAAGTGTTGCAAACCATGCATTGCTATATGGGGGTTCTTGTTGTAGTGATAGGCCTTGATCCGGGCATGAGCTCAATGGTGAACTCGATATCTCAGTCGGGTGGCATCCCTGGTAGCTCATCAGGAAAGATGTTCGGGTACTCACAGACTATTGGCACTGGATCGAGTTCTACCTCTGACAGGCTTTTAACCCATGGTACTTGAGTGGTTACTGGTTCAGAGACATACTTGACTTTGACCCCTTGGTCGCTTGTCATGGTAATAGCCCTGTTGGCACATTCCAAGATGCTCTGATGTTTGTCCAGCCAATCCATGCCCAGAATTACTTCTAGGCCTTGCGACTTAAGTACAATGAGATCCGCTGAGAAGCTTATCCCATTGATAACAATCCCGACCTTCCTACATCCTAGGTTGGTCCTCAACACTGTTCCCGGGGTTTGGATTGCCATATGCCCACGAAGTAGAGTAGGCTTTAAACCACATTTTTCCGCAAATCTTTGTGTAACAAAAGAATGCGAAGCACCACGATCAAACAATATTGTTGCTGGGGTGGAGTTGACGAGGAACGTACCCCGAATGCAGTCCGGGTGTTCTTATGCCTCTTCTACAGAGATATGATTAATTTGCCCCCTGCTGTGATTCTGCTAATTGCGGGGAGCTTGGTTCCTGCCTGGTGCTACTTGGCCTTGATTTGGCGCATTGGGCTGCAGTGCATCTGGCTTCTTGTTGGGACACTGCCTGGAATAGTGCCATGTTTGACCACATCCGAAACAGGTAACTTGTGCTGGAAGATTGGTCTCGACTCCACTCTTGTTTGGTGGATTGATTGTGGGCTTGATGTTGACTTGCTGCTGAGGCTGGTAGTTCTGGCGAGATGTTGGAGTCTTGTACTTTTGTTGTTGATAGTTGGGCCTTGCTGGAGCTGACTGCCATGGGCGTGGCTTTCGGTTACACGGTCCTCCACTACCCATTAGCTTGCGCTTACAGGTGTGGTCCATAGCACGACGCTTATCTTCCAACATAAGGGCCTTATTAACCAGATCGCTGAAGGTCCGGCATTCACAAAGGACCAGCTGATACTGGAGTGACTGTTGTAGTCCTTCCATAAAGCATTCCACTTTGGCGGCCTCAGTATTGACATCTTCTGGTGCATATCTTGACAGGAGGTTGAGCTTCTGCAAATACTCCTTAACGGATTCACTGCCTTGCCTTAAAGCTCGGAATTCCCACTTCTTAATGGCCATCATTCCTGGAGGAATGTGAGCAGCGCGGAATCCATCTTTGAACACAGCCCACGTGATGACTTGCCCTGCTCGCATGATCTGAACTCCATCCCACCAAGCTCTGGTTGTGCCTCCGAGACAGTGAGACGCATAGAGGACTTTCTCACGATCATCGGTGCATTTGACCAACACGAGGAGGTCTCCGATAGTACGGATCCAGTTATCGGCATCCAATGGTTCTGTCGTCTCCGTGAATATGGGTGGCATAGTTCGCATCAACTCAGAGAGAGTAGACCGACCATTGCCATTCCCGTTCTGCAGTGGGTTGCTCCCCAAGGCTTGAGCCAGCTGCTGAATAGCGGCATTATTGGCTTCACTTTCCTCTCGGAGAGCTTGAAGGAACTGAGCCATAGTCAAGCTTTCAGGAGGAGGCGGTGGCGGTGGAACATCGTCTTGCTGCTCGTGGTGATCTCCAGCTTGAGCTTCCGCTCCGGTTCCCTGCCGCTGACCTGAAGAGGCAGAGCCGGGGTTGCCGAAGGTGCTTTTGCGAGTTGCATCCACCATCCTGTCAGGGGAGTAGACAGGTCAATTTTCCAAACTGCCCGAAATCATAAGGGATGATGCTCTAGTAAAGGGGGTTTCATGCTGTGCTAGTGTGAAAATTTTAAGCCAAAGGTTTTTTGAAAAAGCTAATGCATTAGATTAAAACAAGTGATGTAGTCGCTCACAAGCTGCCTAAGGCATAATGCGGCTTGCATCCAACATGCTTACACAACCCTCATGGTTCACTGAACCGATACATGAACTCCTACGCTCGGGGAGTAACTCCTAATTGCCTACATCAATAATACTAAGCCGCAGACTACGCGGTCTCATAGGCGGGTTCTGCGGGATCTTCGTCTTCATCTTCATCTTCATGAGTACTTCCCTCTAAAGGAGTAGGAGAAAGAAGTGATCCATCATGGCGTCTCTTAGTTGGCGAGGTAGAGAAGAGTTCGGTGTACTCTTCCTGTCACATCCCTAACCCTTAATCAAGTTAGTCTTGTGCTCATGTCTTCTTTGCATTTGCATCTAAGAAGTTTCAACAAAAACAACAAAGTGGCAAAGGAAAAACTCAAAACCCTAGCCACTAATTCAATTAAAGAAAATCTCCTACTAGTTCAAATCAATGAACCCAAAATGGCCTCAAGAAATGTTCAAACTTTCTGATAAATCATGAAAGTAAATGAGCATTGGAGAAAACTATTTTCTTGACACCTTAAGAATTTTAAATTATTACAAAAGCCACTCGTTTCAAACTTTAAATTTGAAATCAGAATCTATAATTTTCCAAAAATGTTGAAAATTTTGGAAATGGTTGGGAATGTTATAACAATATTTCAGGAGGTCTAAAATAGCTTTTACTTTTTGTTTTGGAGCTGAAATAATTAGCAAAACAATTGTTAGCAAAACAGAAAAACAAAAACAGAAAAAAATTGGGAAATCCTTACCTGTCGCCTAAGCCTGGCCCGGCCCATCCCTAGCTCGTCCCCTCCCTCGCGCCAGTAGGCAGCAGGAGGTGGCCGCCGCCTCCTCCGGCGTGGCCACGCACCTGTGCGCCTGCCTGGCCGCCGCCTCGCGCTCGCAAGGCCGGGGATAAGCCCCCTGAGGCCTCCCCTATCCATTCCCCGCATCGGCTCTCTCCCTCCTCCCGGATCTCTTTCTCCTCCTTGCTGCCGCCATTGGAGCCGAGCTCGAGCTCGAGCAGTAGCACCTCTAGCCATAGGATCCCCTCCCAGAGCACGCTGTTAGCTCCGCCTCGTCGCCCTGGTCATCCCTGCAGAAGCCGAAGCCACCCCGAGCCCTGCAACGCCCGCGACGCCATCGTCTTCCACCTCCGGCCGCCGGACCTCTCCCGTCGATTCGTCGCCCCCAGGCCTTCCTCGAGCCGTCTAAGCCGTGCTCTGCACTCCCCGTGAGCATGCGGTCGTTTCCCCTAAGTTTTTCCCGTCGATCCCCTCCTCTAGCTCTAGTTTCACCGGAGCCCGACGAGGACCGCCGCTGCCGCTCGTCGCCGGTAGCCCTCCGATGATCAGCTCGTCCTTCCGAGGGCCCCAGCAGCTTCAGGTCGACGCGTAGATGCTGTAGCAGCTAAGAACCGAGCGTAGTTTCCTGTGGATCAAAGACCCCGATGACGCCCGAGCCTTGGCCGCCGCCAAGCTCGTCGCCGGCGTCATCTCCGGCCAGATCAGCCCCGGCTAAGTGTAGAAATGGAGTTGCGGGAGACGTGTAGTTCCTCTGTGCTCTCCACGCAGCATTTGGCCCCCTGTGCGCCGTTTCCGAGCCCCTCCGCCGTGCTGGTGGTCGCCGGAGGCTCCCCGCCGGCGAGGACAACCTCGCCGCCGGTGGATCTCGGCTGGCCTGAGCCACTGACTGGTGGGGCCAGCCTCTGGCAAGTTTAAAACTAATAAAAATAAATCAAATAAGTTAATCAGTCACTGACATGTGGGTCCAGCAAGGTTAATCAGATAATTAAGTTTAATCTTAATCTAAATTTGACCAGAAAGACTGACCAGTGGGTCCCACTGGTCAGGTTTGACTTTCAACGGCCAGATGGACCTGCTGATGTCATGCTCATGCAATAAAAGTATTTCCAGTATAGAAATAATCCAGGAAATTGCTAAAACTTGTAAAATTCATAGAAACTAATCTGTAACTCCAATGAAAATAATTTATATATGAAAAAGTATCAAAAAAATTCAAGGATTCTGAATATGCTATTTTCAACTATGTTTGAAAAAGTTACAGAACCCAAAATTGTGGAATAAGGAATAATTCAATTCTTATAATCACTTTTTAAATGGAAATTGCAAAAATATTCAAATTCCATTATATATATACAGTGTTCACCACTGTCCTAATTACAAATCAGTACCATAACATGATATTTCATGCATGTTAACCTCAAGTTGATCTGAGCATCAGGTCGAATCAATTAAACCGGTATCCGAGAATACCCGTTTGAAGTGCTATTCGAATGTGATTCAAATCAACTCTAAACCTAATACATGTTGAAAATAATAACTTATCACCTTGCATTCTCATGCCATGCTCATGCATCATTTTGAGTGCATATGATTGTTATTGAATGTTGCCATTCATTTCGGTAGGCTCCGCACCCCCGGATTCCACCGAATATCCGTCTGACGGATATCGTTCCTCCTCTGAGCAACAAGGCAAGCAACCCCTTTTGATCATCCCGATAATTCCCATGCTCTTGCTCCTGCACTTATTTATTGCATTAGGATCAAATGCTTCAACTGCTTTTGCCACGATAGCTGAACCACCTCCTTTGCATGACCTAACCTTGTCACAGTAAATAGCCGAACCTTGCAACCTAGCATACCTGGTAGTTGCTTGAGCTATGATGTGCCTTATCCTGCTATGCATGCTATGCTTAGAGTTGTGTATGGTCTGTCATCTGGGAGATGAACAGAATTGTGGAATGTGTTTGGTGAGCAAAGGTTGTGTGTTGAACTTGATTTGGTAAAGGTACCGGTGAAAGGCTTTGTAGGAGTACATGGTGGGTTGTTTCATTGGAACCTTCCTTAGGAACTGAGTTCCATGTATGTAATCCAAGACTAGATACTATCATATGCTGGGCCCTGAAATATGACCCCCCTCGGCCTATTAATCGCGTAGTACCCGGTCCAGGAGTTGCAAGTAGTTTCTGGTGTTTATAGTAATGCTGGAGGCCGTGCATGGTGCTGACCTGAGAGGTGGGCCGTGATGTGGTAGGCAGTGGCACGGTGTACCAAGTGGCACCCGAATGGTGGGCTTGGGAACCCTGCGCACATCGTTTGAGGCCATGGCGGAAACCTCGGCCGGACTTCCGTACGGGTTACTCTCAGATAGGCGATAAACCTGGACTAGGTACTAGTGTGGTTAACGGTCGTGGCCGACTCCCTCGCTGGGCTTCCGCTTGAAGGTTGCCGAGGTGCATGACGTGCACATGGCGATAAGTGGCGAGAGCGTGTGTGACGAAGTACACCCCTGCAGGGTTATGATCTATTCGAATAGTCGCGTCCGCGGATACGGACTACTTGGAGACATATGTTGTTCACAGATAACTTCAACGGCTACTCTTAAAATTGCCAAGATAAGCGTGAGTGTCGTGGACGGCATTTCCGTACGGCGACGGAATGATTCCACGATAGTGTATTGTTGTGGTGTTAGTGGACTCGTGTGCGAGAAATCAAGTTGTCAAAATTATTTAAAAAATGCAAGTGTCTAGCCACGAGTCCTATGCTGGCTTCCCGCATGAAACCCCACAATACCTTTTGATACCTTGCATGAGTAGTTAGTTCTCCTAAAGTCTTGTTGAGTACCTTCGTACTCATGTTTGCTTAATAAATGTTGCAGAGGTTGCTAATGACCCTAATGGAGGGTTCTTCGTAGACATCGACGATGACGAGTAGCTGGTGTCGCAGCTACGATCTGGCCCTACGTCGGCTCTGTAGTATAGTCAGGCCATGTGCCTTCTAGTTGCCCTGTCTGTACCCAGACAGTTTATAACTCTTCCGCTGGCTTGTAATTGTATGACTGCTATTATGGGTCGTGAGACCCTTAATGTGTAATATTATGTGTGTGGCTCTTCCGAGCCTCTTAAATAAAGGTTGTATGTTTATGGTTATGTTGTGATGCCATCGATGTATCTATACATATCGGTATGCCATGCATACGTGTGTCGTCCTTGATATGTATGGGGTTCGATTACTTAGTCGTGAACTTTAGTAGCACTCCTTATAAGGAAATGCCCCTTTGTGATCCAACGAGCCTTGGTAGTTCGCTACTGCTCCGGACACAATGGTTGACTGGCATGTGTCCTTCTTAGCTGCTGTGTCTGTCCCCTTTGGGGAAATGTCACGCGATGTAATGGAGTCCTTGTAGCTTGCTACGACTCGTCTACATTCGCTGATGACCGACACCTGCTTTGTTGGGTCATGTATGCCTATCCTTGTGCGGTACTACCACTTTGTTTATGACTAGACATGTCGATCCGGGTTCTTTGACATTGGATTGCTAGCGACACCTTCGCATACGTGAGTCAAAAGACGCAAATGGTCCCGACTAAGGTAAGGCTGCAGCCGTGGAGTTAACCGTGCGTGAGGCCACAAAGGGATGCGATGGGTTACAGGCTGGATTCCTATGGCTTAGGATCGGGGTCCCGACAGCGTTGGTATCAGAGCCTGACTGACTGTAGGATTACTAAGCCAAACTGGTCGAAGTTGAGTCTAGAATTGCTTTAGTTATATATAAGGGAATTGTTTGTGGAAGGGAACGTAAGACTCTTGTTCTCTTCGCAAGTTATTCTATTCTGGTCATCCTCGTCTTTTCTGCGGGAATTAAGGACTAGGTTACTCATCTTCTCCTAGGCTCGTGTTTCTGATCGGTAGCTTATAGGACTACGGGTCGAGAGATATTGGGTTTCTTTTATTCCTAGGAAGCAGGAAGTAAGTTTGATGATCAGAGAGTTGAACTTGATAGTTGAGTGGTTACGCTATTCCATTTTTGGGTTGTCTCAAAATTTGTTTTGAGCATTTACAGCCGTTATGTTGCCCAATTTTGCATTCAGTGCTCTAATGCTTTTGCATTACTCTCTATTTACAGATGCCTGGCCGTCCTTCTCGTCAGGTGGTACGTCTGACCAGGTGCATTGATGTACCGGGTCATACGGCCATGCTGGTCAGGGTGATGTCGGTGTGCGGTTACCGCTGGTACCCCGAGTACACAGTGGAGGAACAGTACCGCGACTTCAACCAGAGCCAGTACATCTGCACTGTTAGGGTATTTCCAAACTACCCTGGAGCTGAGAAGCCAATCCATTGGTCCTATGGGTTGGGGGTCACCGTTGTCATGGCAGTACAGGATGCTGCCTATTCAATGCTGACCATTATGAGAGCAGGACATGCACTGCTGCAGAATTCAGAGTTCTGCTATGTTCCGGCCTCTCAGCCTGGTGAAGAGGGATACCTTAGCGGAGTCTATTTCGATTCTTCTATGGAGGATCCAGTTCTGCAGTCCACTGTTGAGATGCTAGAGAACAGAGACAGGGATGCTCGTGCTCTCCGCATGGAGCTTTATGCTACCCGTGCCCGTCTGTGGACAGCTTTGATGCAGCTGGCACCGGTAGTCCAGACAGGGTATGGAGAGATGGAGATGCTGAACCCTGTTAGGAACCATCTTTCGGCCCACATCGACTGGCCAGCCATAGGAGGAGTCACACCTCTTCGGGAACCCCTCTTACCACCAGTCAGGGGACCAAGGCCACATCCGTGTCCTTATGGATCCCAGGGATCTTAGGCTAGAGTGTTTCCTGATCCGCAGGTTGAGCTTCCAGGCCATGGAGGTAATCTCTATGAGATGTTCTATGCGGATGCCTGAGCTGTGAGTGGAAGGATAGTATGGTAGTAGCCGTACTTTCACAGTCCTGCGTGACTTGTGAAGTATGGTTGTAATGTGAAGTGAATTCCGGAGGCCTAGATAAATAATGTATAGGAAGCTTGTAAGCCTCTGATCAGTAGTTTCACAATTTCAGTAGTTTGCTCTTCGGTTAAGGGTGTACTGAACTATGTAAGGGTGTGTATGAACCATGGTGTATATATAGCAGTTGCTTGTTACCATGCTGTTCGGATATTCATTTCCGCATTCCGTGTGTTCAGTACATTCTTAGTCCATAGCTAGTATTGATCCGATATTGGTCTAAGCTATGAGTTTGTTTGTCAGGATGGTGTTCACCAGGTTGAACCGTGCCCCTGCTCATGAGCAAGATGAGGGTAGTCAAGCATCGCAGGAAGACCTGCCCCACCTGCCTTCTCTGGTAGAAGTGATGCTTGAGGCAGAAAGAAATAAAAGGGAGACCAATCGACTGCTAGAGCGTATTGAGAAGAATACGGCTCGACAGCCTAGGAATGATGCAGTGTCCCTCAATGACTTTGTGAAGCTGAATCCTCCAAAGTTTCATCATTCCGTCGATCCCCTCGACCCTGATGACTGGTTGTGCAGCATCTCACGCAAGATTCGCTCTGCGAATGTGTGTGAGGCCGACAAGGTGACCTTCGCGGCGTATTTCCTGGAAGGACCCGCCAATCTATGGTGGGAGAATTTTGAAGCTATGCGTCCTGCTGAACCAGTGGCCACATGGGCAGACTTCAGTGCAGCTTTTCGTCTGCACCATATTCCAGAGGGACTGATGGACAGAAAGAGAGAGGAGTTCTGTGCCTTCACTCAGGGCAAGTTGTCTGTGGATGCCTATAGCCGCGAGTTCGGTAACCTCGCCCGCTATGCAACAGAGGAGGTGTCTACTGACGCCAAGTAGCAAGCAAGATTCCGTAAGGGTCTGAGCCCTGAGCTCCGTCGTGACCTGCGCCTCCATGAGTGTGCAAGCTTTCAAGCCCTGGTCAACAAGGCGATCAGTGCGGGGACTGGTCATGCTGACTTCGAAGCCACAAGGAAGCACTCCCGTGACTTTGGCTCATCTTCTGGTTCCGCGTTTCCAAAACGCAGGTTGTGGGTTCCAAACAGTTCTCTGCCGCCAAGATACACTCCGAGGCCATCCTACGTGGCGCCTTAGACGAATCAGGCCAACCCTCTAGCAAAAGCTTATGGTGGTCCAGCTAGCAATGCTGCACCACGTGCCAACCAGGTGATATGCTACAAGTGTGGAGAACCAGGGCACTATTCCCGTGAGTGTCCTCAGAATGTGGGTGCCAAGCAACCCGGAAAGTCCGTCGGGCAGGCCAAGTCGGGCAAAGCTTATTATGTGAAGCCAACTCCTGCACGTGGCCGTGTGAACTATGTGTCAGCAGAAGAAGCTGCAGAGGATCCCGACGTCATGCTGGGTACGCTTCTTGTTAATCATCACCCAGCGTCCGTTCTCTTTGACACTGGGTCTTCTCATTCCTTCATTTCAGAAAGTTATGCACAGTTGCATAACATGTCATTTTGTGATATGCCAATCCCATTGGTTGTCCAAACCCCTGGTAGTAAATGGCAAACCTCTAGGATAACCTATGACAATGAAATTCTAGTAGACAGGCTAGTTTTTCTAGCCTCATTGATAGCATTGAAATCTTCAGATATTAATATCATCTTGGGCATGGACTGGATGTCAGCTCACTATGCCAAGATTGATACTCATTCTAGCAATGTCCAGCTTACCCATTCCTCGGGTGAGATAGTAAATATCTCTACTCGAGTTGCCAAATGCCAACTCTATTCCCTAAATGCCAACCCTCTTCCGGAACTTGAAGACATTCCGGTAGTCCGTGACTTCCCGGATGTCTTTCAAGAGGAACTGCCAGGAATTCCACCTGACAGAGATGTAGAGTTTGTAATAGATCTTGTTCCGGGAACTATCCCAATAGCCAGAAGACCTTATAAAATGGCACCCCTGGAGCTAGCCGAACTTAAGAAGCAATTAGATGAGGCCTTGAACAAGGGTTTCATTCGTCCTAGCTCTTCTCCTTGGGCTTGTCCCGTCCTCTTCGTTAAGAAGAAAGACGGAACGGATCGGATGGTTGTAGATTACCGACCAGTTAATCTGGTCACCATAAAGAACAAGTATCCTCTCCGCAGGATCAACGACCTGTACGATCAACTCGCTGGATCCTGAGTCTTCTCCAAAATGGATTTGAGGTTGGGATACCATCAAATCAAGATTAAGAAAGGGGACATTCCAAAAACGGCTTTTGTTACTCGTTATGGCCAATATGAGTACACTGTTATGTCCTTCGGTTTAACCAATGCCCCAGCCACCTTCTCTCGGCTGATGAATTCAATCTTCATGGAGCATTTGGATAAATTCGTCGTGGTATACCTCGATGATATTCTCATCTACTCGAAGAATGAACAAGAACATGCCGAGCATCTAAGGCTGGTATTGATGAAACTTCGAGAGCATCGCCTTTATGCCAAATTTTCAAAATGTGAATTCTGGTTACTAGAAGTGACCTATCTAGGCCACGTAATCTCTGGTAAGGGTATTGTTGTCAATCCCGAGAGAGTTCAAGCTGTCCTTGATTGGACTCAACCTGAATCGGTTAAGCAAGTTAGGAGTTTTCTTGGTTTAGCGAGCTATTGTCGCCGCTTCGTCGAGAATTTCTCCAAAGTTGCAAAGCCTCTAACTGAACTCCTCAAGAAAGATAAAAAGTTCGAGTGGACACCACAGTGTGAGCATAGTTTTCAGGAACTGAAAAGACGCCTGACTTCCGCACCTGTGTTGCTACCACTAGATTTTTCTAAGGACTTTGTTATCTATTGCGACGCCTCGCGACAAGGATTAGGTTGCATTCTCATGCAAGATCGTCATGTGATCGCATACGCATCTCGACAGTTGCGTCCACATGAGGATAATTATCCCACACATGACCTTGAGCTTGCAGCTGTGGTCCATGCACTAAAAACCTGGCGACATTACCTTCTCGGTAATAGTTGCGAAATATTCAGTGATCACCAAAGTCTGAAATATATTTTCACCCAGCCGGATTTGAATCTCAGGCAAAGACGGTGGGTTGAGTTGATCTCGGATTACGACTTAGGGATAACTTACACCCCGGGGAAGGCCAATGTTATGGCCGATGCAATAAGTCGTAAATCTTATTGTAACAATTTGATGCTACAACAAGGTCAACCACATCTCCATGAGGACTTTCGGAAGTTGAATCTTCATATTGTTCCCCAAGGATTCCTTTCTACCCTGGTGGCGAAGCCTACTCTTAAGGATCAAATTATAGCTGGCCAAAAGCGTGTCAAGGGTATATCACGGATCAAGGAGAATATTTTTAGCGGAAACGCTAAAGAATTTTCCATGAACGATCAAGGTGTTGTGTTCTTTCAGAATCGTTTAGTGGTTCCTAAGAACCCACATCTAAGGAAGTTAATCCTTAAGGAGGCTCATGATTCTCCTCTCACCATTCATCCCGATAGTACTAAGATGTATCAGGACCTACGCCAGAGGTTCTGGTGGACTAGGATGAAGAGAGAAATTGCTGAGTTCGTTGCTAACTGCGACGTTTGTCTTCAAGTTAAGGCAGAACATCAAAGGCCTGCTGGCACCCTTCAACCTTTAGCTATTCCTGAATGGAAATGGGATAAAGTTAGCATGGATTTCATTACCGGATTTCCCAAGACCAAGAAAGGAAATAATGCTATCTTTGTGGTCATTGACCGTCTTTCCAAAGTGGCTCATTTTCTTCCTGTTCGTGAGAGTATAACAGCTAGCCAACTAGCAGAGTTATATATCTCGCGAATAGTGTCTCTTCATGGTGTTCCCCTGGAGATTAACTCGGACCGTGGAAGTATCTTTACTTGTCGCTTCTGGGAAAGTTTTCAGAATGCCATGGGGACTCACCTATCTTTTAGCACTGCTTTCCATCCCCAATCAAGTGGTCAAGTAGAAAGAGTGAATCAAATCCTAGAAGATATGCTCCGAGCTTGTGTTATATCGTTCGGTATGAATTTGGAAAAGTGCCTTCCATTCGCCGAGTTCGCTTATAACAATAGTTACCAATCAAGCTTGGGCAAAGCCCCTTTTGAAGTTCTCTATGGACGAAGATGTCGAACACCTCTAAATTGGTCAGAAACCGGAGAGAGGCAACTCTTTGGCCCGGATATGATCCAGGATGCAGAAGAGCAGGTTCGCATTATTCGTGAGAAGTTGAAAACAGCCCAGTCTCGTCAAAAGAGCCAATATGATTGTCATCATAAGGCTGTGACCTTTGAAGTTGACGAGAAGGCTTACCTTCGGGTTACACCTTTGAAGGGTACCCATCGTTTCGGTATCAAGGGCAAATTGGCTCCTCGTTACATTGGTCCTTTTCGCATTCTTGCCAAATGAGGAGAAGTTGCCTACCAGTCGGAACTTCCTCCGCATCTTTCCAAGGTTCATGATGTTTTCCATGTCTCGCAACTCAGGCGTTGCTTCTCGGATCCTATCCGTGAAGTGGACCACGAAACACTTGATCTCCAAGATAACCTTTCATACCGAGAATACCCCGTGCGTATTCTTGATCAAGCTGAGCGTACCACTCGACATCGAAACCTCAAGTTTCTTAAAGTTCAATGGTCAAATCATTCTGAAAAGGAGACAACTTGGGAAAGAGAGGATCGTCTCCGACTTGAATATCTTGCGTTATTCCCGACGACTTCTAAATCTCGAGACGAGATTCTTTTGAGTGGGGGTGAGTTGTCACATCCCTAACCCTTAATCAAGTTAGTATTGTGCTCATGTCTTCTTTGCATTTGCATCTAAGAAGTTTCAACAAAAACAACAAAGTGGCAAAGGAAAAACTCAAAACCCTAGCCACTAATTCAATTAAAGAAAATCTCAAACTAGTTCAAATCAATGAACCCAAAATGGCCTCAAGAAATGTTCAAACTTTCTGATAAATCATGAACGTAAATGAGCATTGGAGAAAACTATCTTCTTGACACCTTAAGCATTTTTAAATTATTACAAAAGCCACTGGTTTCAAACTTTAAATTTGAAATCAGAATCTATAATTTTCCAAAAATGCTGAAAACTTTGGAAATGGTTGGTAATGTTATAACAATATTTCAGGAGGTCTAAAATAGCTTTTACTTTTTGTTTTGGAGCTGAAATAATTAGCAAAACAATAGTTAGCAAAAGAGAAAAACAAAAACAGAAAAAAAAATTGGGAAATCCTTACCTGTCGCCTAAGCGTGGCCCGGCCCATCCCTGGCTCGTCCCCTCCCTCGCGCCAGTAGGCAGCAGGAGGTGGCCGCCGCCTCCTCCGGCGCGGCCACGCACCTGTGCGCCTGCCTGGCCGCCGCCTCGCGCTGGCAAGGCCGGGGATAAGCCCCCTGAGGCCTCCCCTATCCATTCCCCGCATCGGCTCTCTCCCTCCTCCCGGATCTCTTTCTCCTCCTTGCTGCCGCCATTGTAGCCGAGCTCGAGCTCGAGCAGCAGCACCTCTAGCCATAGGATCCCCTCCCAGAGCACGCTGTTAGCTCCGCCTCGTCGCCCTGGTCATCCCTGCACAAGCCGAAGCCACCCCAAGCCCTGCAACGCCCGCGACGCCATCGTCTTCCACCCTCGGCCGCCGGACCTCTCCCGTCGATTCGTCGCCCCCAGGCCTTCCCCGAGCCGTCTAAGCCCTGCTCTGCACTCCCCGTGAGCATGCGGTCGTTTCCCCTGAGTTTTTCCCGTCGATCCCCTCCTCTAGCTCTAGTTTCACCAGAGCCCGACGAGGACCGCCGCTGCCGCTCGTCGCCGGTAGCCCTCCGATGATCAACTCGTCCTTCTGAGGGCCCCAACAGCATCAGGTCGACGCGTAGATGCTGTAGCAGCTAAGAACCGAGCGTAGTTTCCTCTGGATCAAAGACCCCGATGACGCCCGAGCCTTGGCCGCCGCCAAGCTCGTCACCGGCGTCATCTCCGGTCAGATCAGCCCTGGCTAAGTGTAGAAATGGAGCTGCGGGAGACGTGTCGTTCCTCTGGTGCTCTCCACGCAGCATTTGGCCCCCTGTGCGCCGTTTCCGAGCCCCTCCGCCGTGCTGGTGGTCGCCGGAGGCTCCCCGCCGGCGAGGACGACCTCGCCGCCGGTGGATCTCGGCTGGCCTGAGCCACTGACTGGTGGGGCCAGCCTCTGGCAAGTTTAAAACGAATAAAAATAAATCAAATAAGTTAATCAGTCACTAACATGTGGGTCCAGCAAGGATAATCAGATAATTAAGTTTAATCTTAATCTAAATTTGACCAGAGAGACTGACCAGTGGGTCCCACTGGTCAGGTTTGACTTTCAGCGGCCAGATGGACCTGATCATGTCATGCTGATGCAATAAAAGTATTTCCAGTATAGAAATAATTCCAGGAAATTGCTAAAACTTGTAAAATTCATAGAAATTAATCTGTAACTCCAATGAACATAATTTATATAAGAAAAAGTATCAGAAAAATTCAAGGATTCTGAATATGCTATTTTCAACTATGTTTGAGAAAGTTACATAACCCTAAATTGTGGAATAAGGAATAATTCAATTCTTATAATCACTTTTTAAATGGAAATTGCAAAAATATTCAAATTCCATTATATATACAATGTTCACCACTGTCCTAATTACAAATCAGTACCATAACATGACATTTCATGCATGTTAACATCAAGTTGATCTGAGCATCAGGTCGAATCAATTAAACCGGTATCCGAGAATACCCGTTTGAATTGCTATTCGAATGTGATTCAAATCAACTCTAAACCTAATACATGTTGAAAATAATAACTTATCACCTTGCATTCTCATGCTATGCTCATGCATCATTTTGAGTGCATATGATTGTTATTGAATGTTGCCTTTCATTTCGGTAGGCTCCGCACCCCCGGATTCCACCGAATATCCGTCTGACGGATATCATTCCTCCTCTGAGCAACAAGGCAAGCAACCCCTTTTGATCATCCCGATAATTCCCATGCTCTTCCTCCTGAACTTATTTATTGCATTAGGATCAAATCCTTCAACTGCTTTTGCCACGATAGCTGAACCCACCTCCTTTGCATGACCTAACCTTGTCACAGTAAATAGCCGAACCTTGCAACCTAGCATACCCGGTAGTTGCTTGAGCTATGATGTGCCTTATCCTGCTATGCATGTTATGCTTAGAGTTGTGTATGGTCTGTCATCTTGGAGATGAATAGAATTGTGGAATGTGTTTGGTGAGCAAAGGTTGTGTGTTGAACTTGATTTGGTAAAGGTACCGGGGAAAGGCTGTGTAGGAGTACATGGCGGGTTGTTTCATTGGAACTGTCCTTAGGAACTGAGTTCCGTGTATGTAATCCAAGACTAGATACTACCACATCCTGGGCCCTGAAATATGACCCCGCTCGGCCTATTAATCGCGTAGTACCCGGTCCAGGAGTTGCAAGTAGTTTCTGGTGTTTATAGTAATTCTGGAGGCCGTGCATGGTGCTGACCTAAGAGGTGGGCCGTGATGTGGTAGGCAGTGGCACGGTGTACCAAGTGGCACCTGGATGGTGGGCTTGGGAACCCTGCGCACATCGTTTGAGGCCGTGGCGAAAACCTCGGCCGGACTTCCGTACGGGTTACTCTCAGATAGGCGATAAACCTGGACTAGGTACTAGTGTGGTTAACGGTCGTGACCGACTCCCTCGCTGGGCTTCCGCTTGAAGGTTGCCGAGGTGCATGACGTGCACATGGCGATAAGTGGCGAGAGCGTGTGTGACGAAGTACACCCCTTCAGGGTTATGATCTATTCGAATAGCCGCGTCCGCGGATATGGACTACTTGGAGACATATGTTGTTCATAGATAACTTCAACGGCTACTCTTAAAATTGCCAAGATAAGCGTGAGTGTCGTGGACGACATTTCCGTACGGC
This sequence comes from Hordeum vulgare subsp. vulgare, assembly GCF_904849725.1. Lineage (NCBI taxonomy): Eukaryota > Viridiplantae > Streptophyta > Magnoliopsida > Poales > Poaceae > Hordeum > Hordeum vulgare. Next base: position 326,766,529 of record NC_058524.1, on the reverse strand, counting down.
GACGGAATGATTCCACGATAGTGTATTGTTGTGGTGTTAGTGGACTCGTGTGCGAGAAATCAAGTTGTCAAAATTATTTAAAAAATGCAAGTGTCTAGCCACAAGTCATATGCTGGCTTCCCGCATGAAACCCCACAATACCTTTTGATACCTTGCATGAGTAGTTAGTTCTCCTAAAGTCTTGCTGAGTACCTTCGTACTCATGTTTGCTTAATAAATGTTGCAGAGGTTGCTAAAGACCCTAATGGAGGGTTCTTCGTAGACATCGACGACGACGAGTAGCTGGTGTCGCAGCTATGATCTGGCCCTACGTCGGCTCTGTAGTATAGTCAGGCCATGTGCCTTCTAGTTGCCCTGTCTGTACCCAGACAGTTTATAACTCTTCCGCTGGCTTGTAATTGTATGACTGCTATTATGGGTCGTGAGACCCTTAATGTGTAATATTATGTGTGTGGCTCTTCCGAGCCTCTTAAACAAAGGTTGTATGTTTATGGTTATGTTGTGATGCCGTCGATGTATCTATACATATCGGTATGCCATGTGTGAGTCAAAAGACACCTTCGCATACGTGAGTCAAAAGACGCAAACGGTCCCGGCTAAGGTAAGGCTGCAGCCGTGGAGTTAACCGTGCGTGAGACCACAAAGGGATGCGATGGGTTACAGGCTGGATTCCTATGGCTTAGGATCGGGGTCCCGACACTTCCACAGTCAGGCGGCGACTGTGAAGAGGAGTGACCTGAAGCGGTGGTATTCCTCCTCGGAAGGCGATGCTAGATCGTCCTTCGGGTGCTCCTTCCTTATTCACCTTGCGGTTCTTCATCTTCTCCATGGGAAGTAGATCCTTGACTTGGTGCAGCTCTTGGCGAATCTTCGTTGACTCCTTGATCGAAAGGTGCATCAAAGTGTCGGAGGAGAGACTGAAGTAGGTCTGAAACCTTAGTGGTGTCCCGTCCTCAGAAGATGGGCTGAGTGTCCAACTCCCGTCTATTCCATCCTTAATGAAGGGTAGGTGATGAGTAGCTGGCTCGTTAGCCATCTCGGGAAGGATGTCACGGAGTCGCACGAGCGCCTCTCACGCTGCTGTCTCCACTGCCAACATCAGATCCTCCATCTGTGGTACTTCAAAGAACCAGATAGTCTGGGAGTCGTTAGTGTCGGTGTTGACCCAATGCTCGTGGTAGAGGAAGATGGGCGTGCGGCGTACTTGGCACTTCTTGAGGGTATCACTCCAAAGTAGAGGAAGCGTCTCAGGTACGGCGACCATCTACAAGATGTAGAGGAGAGGGTTAGAAAGTTTTTAGTGGGTGCCGAATATTAGGTTATGCTCTATGTGCACTAGTCATCTCGGCTATCGTCCATGCTAACTCAGGGTTCCTACAGTGAGGATGGCTCTGATACCAACTCTGTGGGGACCCCGACTTACAAGTCGAGATCGCCGAATGAATGTGCTTAGTGATCCCAGAGATCAATGCTCACCGAACACACATATACTGAATAATAGAATCTTACATCCAAGTACCGAATTATTACATCACATGACCGAATGGTAAAGTTCACAAGATAGGGCCTAAGGCCAGATAATACTAATACAACTAATAGCGGAAATCATAGGGGCTAAGCGGGTGCCCATGCCCTCAAGCCGTCACCGACAGGCATTCTTACTGGGAAGCATCCTAGTTCGCAGGGGCGTTTCCAAAGACGTACTCATCTCCAAACTCTGGTCCTTCCATGTCTGGTCAATAATATAACCAGTGGCAAGCCAATGAGTACTTTTTAATGTACTCGCAAGCAGCCCATGATATGAACAATGAATGTGAAGGATAACAACATCATGCATCTCTGGTAGAATTCACCTTGGTGGTAAATGATCATGAATATGCATCAAGTTAAAGAATTACTTTTGAAGAACCGGTTACAGATATCAATATCTGCTAAGGGATGAACCATCCGGGTTCACCCTGTATGCCAAGTCACCAAACTTGGTCATAACATTATTTCATAATAACTCCTTTCATCACAACTCACACACACACTTGGTTTATGCGGAAACAATTGGACGTAGTTTAAGCAGGATTACCCAACTGTCCTTGACCGTGGACACGACTTTTCAAATAGTTTTACACTCTGGAGAGGTAGTTCACTGGACCCACGATATCCGGGAAACCTCCATGTCATGCACGACACGGGGTATATAACATACCCGAGGTAAGTACCCGATCAATGCCTTTCCCCTGACGATACTAGACACAGAGGTCCACTCGATTGGTACCCAGCCCACATGTTGTACGTCTTACAAGCACCAACTCTGGACAGTATCAACCATGCGGGGACCAACGGTGTGCCCAGAACACGTAAAACCGGCATAGTCGCCCTACGTGGCACGACCCCATCACGAGAGTGACCACACATCACTCCCGCCACTAGTAATGTGGCTCTTTGCTAGCACCAACTAGAGTAATCAACACAACCCCGTCCCATAAAGGGGAATGTGGTCGTACATGTAAGGTTGGGACGGTCGACACATCATAAATCTATGCCCATTTCCGAAACCATACTCACGCAAATTCCCGGTACACCACTTCACCAAAAGTGGCCACCTTGCTCATCATCACCCTCGGGCATTAGTGGCACCCGACGGGGTTTTCATAAATCTTTGATTTATACCAACACATGCTCCTGCTACTGTTACTCTAGCTTTACTTGTCATCATGATACAAGCATGACCCTCATAGGTGGTAGGATCAAGCTTAATATATGTGCTCCGAAGGAGCCATCGGTAACATCACATCATTGATTTACCGGCACTCAACTGATGTGAAATAACGGTCATCAAAGACAATTGAGCTTGCCACCGACACACACACTTGGCCGACACGTCGTGATTCGATCTTAATTAGCTATCTTTTCACAATGATGTTCTTTCCCTTCTTTCTCGCGGTTGAATAATTTAGCCCCGGAACCCCTTGAATTCTTCTCTTGAACGGACGTCCTTTAGGTTGGGTGGTCCTGCTTCTTCTTGTGTTGTGTGCTACTTCATCGTCGTCGTCATCTTCCATCTTCGGGTCGCCGTACTTGTTGAAGTCTTGCTCATTGGCGACACCATCCATTCCGATGATGTTCCTTTTGCCTCTCCTCACGACAACACGACTGGGCTTTGACGGGTCAGTAATGAAGAAGCATTGGTCCACTTGGCAAGCCAGTACCCATCGCTCATTTTTTGCGGTGATGTTTGCGCCCGCGGTCTTCGATTTGGCTTAGTGTATAACCATGGTAGTGAAATACCGGTCTTCTTTTAGAACGCTCTTGGCCCATCTGACATGGAACATCAGAACCTTCTCTCCAGTGTAGCTCAGCTCCCAGATCTCCTCGATCCTTCCGTAGTATTTGTCCTTGTAGTTACCGGTGCAGGATTCCATCGTTACCCCAGAGTTCTGATAATCACTCTTCATGTCCTTTTCCTCGGTGTGGAATGTGTACCCGTTGATATCGTACGCGTCATAGGTCATCACGTTGTGCTCGGCGCCCTGTGACAAGGAAAATATGAGTTTTTCTTCCGTGGAACAATCCTCGTGTAAAGGGTACGACAGAAGCTTGTCCTTGAACCAAAGCGTGAAATATGAGTTGTGCTCTTTGATTATATCTCCGTCCGTCCTCTGTTGGCCTCGGTTATTTTACGTCTTCTCAATAAAGGTTTTGTGCTCTAGCACCCAAGGACCGACCACGTCTATGTGTTGTAGCGCAACCAGGTTTGCTCTTTCAAAGTCGGCGAGTCGACCCTTGAAGTCAACATGCATTTCGCGGCGACCCTCACGATGACCCCATCCAGCGAGCCTACCGAGGTGCGTGTTGACGGGCAGACCAACGGGGTTCTCGATTCCTAGATAATTTGTGCAGCAGGAGATGCACTCTTCGGTCAGAAAGCCTTGGGCTATGCTTCCATCTGGACGTGCCCTGTTGCGAACGTATCCTTTGATGACACCATTCATCCTTTCGAACGGCGTCATGTTGTGCAGGAACGTCGGCCCCAGTTGGATGATATCCTCCACGATATGGACCAGCAGATGCACCATAACGTCGAAGAATGCGGGCGGGAAGTACGTCTCAAGCTAGCATAGTATCACCACGATCTCTTCCTGTAGCCTTCTGACTTGCCTCACGCCAACCGACTTCCGAGAGATGACGTCGAAAAAGTTGCATAGGCCAAATAGCGTTTCACGGACGTGCGCGTCCATGATCCCACGGATTGCAAATCGAAGTATCTATGTCATCAGCATGTGACAGTCGTGAGACTTCATCTTGCTGAACTTCTGATTCGCTGATTCTAGGTATCTGCTTATCTTCCCCGCGTAACCGTAAGGAAGTTTTACTCCTACGAGGGAGGTGAAAAACTAATCCATCTCATTCTGACTTAGAGTGAAGCACGCGGGAGGGCAGTCATATTCGATCTTCTTGGCCTTTTTGCCTTTGCGACGACTTTCCGTGTCCTTCGCCACGTCATCATCATCATCATCATTAGGGCGTTTCGCGTGAAGCTCCTCCCTGATGCCCATTGATTGCAAGTGTGCCCTTGCTTTCGGCCCATCTTTGGTCCTCTCTGGCATGTTGAGCAGGGTACCAAGCAAACTCTCGCACACGTTCTTTGTGATATGCATGACATCAAGGCTGTGAGGCACACGGAGCATCTTCTAGTACGGCAAGTCCCACAAAACAGACCTTGTTTTCCATACCTTCAGAAGCGGCTCTGGCGCCTTTCGCTTCTTTCCCGGCTGTGGGCACTCTTTCCAATTTTTCAACAACTCGTCTATTTCCTCGCCGCTCCTCGTACGTCGGGCTCTTCGGGGTTCGGTTTCACCATCGGACAAATCCTTGCGTTTTCTCCATGTGTCATCGTCGCGAAGCCACCTTCGATGTCCCATGAACACGGTTTTCGAAGACCCGAGATCTCTATCTAGCTGGCGATACGTTGTGTCATCCATGCACCTGACGCATGCACAAAATCCGTGGACCACCTGCCCCGCGACATATCCATAACCGAGATAGTCATGCACCATCGTGAGCAGTGCGGCTCTCATAGGGAAATATTGTTTCGCTGCGGCGTCCCACGTATTGGCTGGCGTTTTCCACAGCGTGTCTAGCTCCTCTTTCAGCAGCCCCAGATACAAACTGATGTCGTTCCCTGGTTGTTTCGGCCCTTCAATTAGCATACTCATGTGAATGTACTTCCTCTTCATGCACATCTAGGGGGGAGGTTGTACATCCACACAAACACATGCCAGGTGCTATGTGTGCTTCTCTGGCTGTCAAACGGGCATACTCCATCGGTGCTCACGCCCATAATGATGTTCCTTGGATCGTCCCCAAATTCTGGGTGTTTGAAGTTCAACGCTTGCCACTGGCTAGCATCCTTAGGGTGACTCAACATCTTGTCTTTTTTATTTATCTCTGGATCATTTCTGTCATCTTCTCGCTTCTTCTCCTTCCTATCCGCGTGCCAACGCAGGAGCTCTGCTTGCTTAGGGTCCGTGAAATACCGCTGCAGACGAGGAGTGATCGGAAAGTACCACACCACTTTTCGAGGAGCTTTCTTCCTCTTCTTGTATCGAGTAATGCCGCACACCGGACATATGGTAGACTCCGTGTGCTCGTCCCGATAAATGATGCAATCGTTCATGCACACATGGTATTTCACGTGCGGTAAATCCAAAGGACACACGATTTTCTTTGCCTCCTCGAAACTGTTCGGGCACTAGTTCCCCATGGGAAGACGTTCGTGCCAGAATGACATGTTCTCGTCCAAGCATGTGTCGGTCATTTTGTGTTTTACCTTCATCTCCAGAGCCATGAGCGTTACTTTCAGGAGGTTATCCTCGGGCCTGCATCCTTCATACAATGGAGTAACTGCGTCTATCTCCAGTTGATCCAGCTTGGCTTTCTCTCGGGCGACAGCTCTTGTGTTACCCATTTGCTTGAGAAGCAGCTCTTGAGGGTCCTGCACCCAGCCCATCAATGGTCCATCGTCGTCTGCTCCGACATCTTCATCTTCATGATCATGCCCTTTGTCTTGATCTTCCTCGTCATCATGTGCGACATCTTCTACATGATGATTGTGTCATGCATCTACTTCGTGATCATGTCCTGGAGATTCTTCATCTTCTCGCCCGCCCTCGCCGCTATTGTCTTGCAACCCTTCCTTTTTTCTTGCCCGGCCCCCATGGACAACTTCATAATCATCTTCATCACCTTGCCACCGATAGCCATCCATGAAACTATGCACGAGTAGGTGGTCCGCACTTGTCTGGAATCCGGGTCCATAAGGCTCTTCAGCTTGCATCTTCGACATGGACATCTTATCTCCGTCTCGTTCTTTTGAAGCATCTCGGCCTTCGCGGAGCTCAAAAACCTATTCACGATGCCTTCGGTCATCGTGCGGACCATGGTTGCCTGCGGGGTAGAGCTAAATGAAATGTTAGAACCAATTTTTTTTGGCATGACTTTGCCTTAAAATATGACAAAAAAGAATGCATAGTGCAAAATTCTCGTCGAAACGGAAATGAATCAACATTCCGGCAAAATATTGGAAACTATCGCATTTCAAATACCTGTACCTGCAAACACAAACATATGCAACACCACAAACATACGTAGATCTAAGTCATAAAATGTGTGTACACGTGTTGGAGGGACAAAAAAGTAGATCTAGAACATAAAGAAAGGTTTCCCCTTACTTACCTATCAAAAAAAGGAAATTTAACAACTTAATTTGGGTGAATATATGGTGCAAATGAGGTGAGGAGGAGGAGGCAGCCAAGACTAGTGAGTGTGAAGTGGTGGAGAGAATGAAGTGGGGGGAAAGTGAGTCTGAAGTGGGCTATCAAAAATATCTACTCCTCCCAGGTTACCAATGGCGCACCCAGGAAGAATGCGCCATTAGTAACCAGGGTTACTAATGGCGCACCTGGTAAGTATGCGCCATTTGTAGTTTTAAAAAACAAAAAGAAATATATTAGCAGTGGCGCACCGTGGACTTGGTGCGCCATTACTAGTTAAAACTAGTAATGGCGCACTTCCCATGGTGCGCCACTGGTAAGTGTAGGAAAGGGTGGGGGGACAGGTCAAATATAGTAATGGCGCACCAGACACATGGTGCGCCATTAGTAATATGGACACTAATGGCGCACCAGTATGTGATGCGCCAGTGCTATATAGCAGTGGCGCACCACATGCATGGTCGCCATTAATGTCCATATTAGCTATAGGCTTTTTTCTAGTAGTGTTTCATGATGTAACAGTACCAAGGGCACAACCTGAAGAGGCTACGGATGGTGCTACCACCCTGATGAAGCAAGCAGTGTGTGGGTTTCTGCTGTTTACTGCCTGTGTTGTGGACACAACAAGCACAACCAAGGAATTACCTATGGAATTACAAAAACTACTGCAAAAGTATGAGAAGCTATTTCAAGAACCAACTGAATTGCCTATGAGAAGCTATTTCAAGAACCAACTGAATTGCCTCCAAGCAGACCTTGTGATCACAGAATTCCACTACTGGAGGGAGCAAAAGTAGTGAATCAAAGGCCTTACAGAATGCCCCATCACCAGAAGAAAATATTTGAGAAAATCATCAAAGAACTTTTAAAATCAGGAGTGATTAGACCTAGCACTAGCCCCTTTTCCTCTCGTGTGTTGCTAGTTAAGAATAAGGATGGGTCTTGGAGATTATGCACTGATTACAGAAAGTTGAATTCAATCACAATCAAGAACAAATACCAATTCCAATCATTGAAGATTTGTTGGATTAGTTGAAGGGAGCTAAATTCTTCTCCAAAATAGATCTCAGAAATGGTTATCACCAGATCGAAATGGCAGAGGAGGATATCCACAAAATAGACTTTGTTACTCATATGGGCTTGTTTGAATATTTGGTCATGTCTTTTGTCTTAACAAATGGCGCTCCCAGTTTTCAAGCATTGATGAATTTTCTCTTTGGTATGCTGAAGTTTGTGGTAACATTCTTTCATGACATTCTGGTGTTCAGCACTTCATTGGAGGATCATAAGGAACATCTCACTCAGGTGTTTGATATTCTACAAGAAAACAAGTTATATGCTAGGCCGGAGAAATGTTCTGTTGGTCAAACTGAGGTGGAATATTTGGGCCCCATAATCAACCAAGAAGGAGTGTCTACTGACCCAGCTAAGATCAAGGCAATCCAGGATTGGCCAGCTCCTACCAACATCACTGAATTGAGAAGTTTCTTGGGTCTAAATGGTTACTACAGAAGATTTATTAACAGTTATGGCACTATATGTAGGCCATTGTTTGACTGCTTGAAGAAATATGCTTTCCAGTGGGGCAATGATCAGGACACAGCTTTTGCTGAAATTAAAGACAAGCTCACTCAATCTCTAGGTTTAATCTTGCCTGATTTTCCCAAGCCATTCATTTTAGAGGCTGATGCTTGTGGATATGGGTTGGGAGCTGTACTGATGCAGGAAGGAAGGCCCATTTCTTATTTTAGTAAAACAATTGCACCTAGGGAAGCTGCAGTGTCAACCTATGATAAGGAAGCTATGGCAATTATTGAGGCTGTAAAAAAATGGAACCATTATTTCTTGGCTACTGCTCTAGTTAGTAGAACAAATCAAGAAAGCTTGAAGTACATTGAAGAGCAGAAACTCACTTAGGAAGTTCAGCACAAGCTGTTACTCAAATTTTCGGGATACAATTTTACAATTGAGTACAAAAAAGGCAAGGAAAACAAAGCAGCTGATGCATTATCCAGGGTGAAGCATCTAGTTTCTATGCTTGTGGCCAGCAGTACTACTCCCACCTGGGTAGTAGAAGTGGTGAAGAGCTACAGTCACGATGACATGATTAAGGATCTGATTGCTCAATGTATTGTGGCAAAATAGCAAACTACTTCTTATTTATTCACGAATGGTATCCTCGGGTTCAAAAACAAGGTAGTAGTGGGTAAGGCAACTGCTGTCAGACAAGAATTACTGAAAACCTTTCACAACTCTGATTAGGGGGTCATTCTGGAGAAAGAGCTACTTATCAGAGGGTCAAATTGGTGTTTCATTGGCCAGGATTAAAACATGATGTCACTACATTTGTCAAGGCTTGCCCAGTCTGCCAAATTAATAAGGGTGAACACTGTCCTTATCCAGGCCTGCTGGAACCACTTCCTGTGCCAGACTTTGCTTGGGCGCATGTCAACATGGATTTTGTGGAAGGTTTACCTGTGTGAGAGAACAAGGATTTGATCTTGGTGGTGGCAGACAGGTTTACCAAGTATGCTCATTTTATTGGTATAAAACACCCTATCACTGTGGAATCTGTGGTCAGGGCTTTTTCTGAAACAATTTTCAAATTGCATGGGATGCCAGTGGTGATTGTCACTGACAGGGACAGGATACTTACTAGCAATTTATGGCAGCAACTGTTTAAGTCCCTGAAGATTAAGCTACACATGAGCACTAGCTATCATCCTCAGTCTGACGGAAAAACTGAGAGGGTGAATCAGTGCTTGGAAAATTACTTGAGGTGCATGTGCTTTCAGCAGCCCAAGAAATGGCATGGATGGTTGGCATTAGCTGAGTGGTGGTATAACACCAGCTTTCATACCGCTTTACAGATGACTCCATTTCAAGCTCTATATTGTTTTCCTCCTCCTATGGTAGCTGAGTCAGCATTGCCTGATTCCATTTCTGTGGAGTTTGACAGTTTACTTCAGAACAGGGAATTGTCTTTGGAACTAATCAAACAGAACTTGATCAAGGCATAGGCAAGAATGAAGTGGTTTGTTGACAAAAAGAGAAAGGAAAGGGAATTTGCAGAGGGGGACATGGTATACTTAAAACTGCAGACCTACAAACACACTCTGCTCAGTCTCCACGGACATCTGAAACTACAAGCAAAATTTTATGGGCCTTTCAGAGTTTTTCAGAGGATTGGTCTTCATGCTTACAAGTTACTTCTGCCAGAGTGTTGCAAATTTCACCCTACATTCCATGTGAACCAGCTGAAGAAGCATATTGGGCCATTAGTTGTGCCCTCCAAGGATCTTCCTTTAGTAGGTCCTGATGGGGTGATCAAAATGGAACCTGAGGCTGTGTTGGAGAGGAAATAAATCCCCAGAGTTCAGGGTGATATCAACATTCCTGTGGTGAGATGGTTGGTCAAGTGGGTAAACATGCTAGTGGAGCAAGCAACATGGGAGGAATCATCTTTTATTCAAAAAGTATTTCCTTCTTTTGCAGACTGAGTGCAAGCTGCAGCTTAACAGGGGGGAATTGTCAAGATCTAGCCTCCCCTGTTCCTGCGTGTCCGATGTGTCATGAGGTGTTGATATGACATCCAACGGTGGAGAATGGAAGATACTGGTTCGGGTTATGACGCTCGTCGTTCGTCGATCATAAATCCAACAGCACAGCTCGGTTCCCGCGTCGATGTTGCTTTCCCACAAGCGCACTACAACTAGTTCTTTTACTTTACTGCTTTATGCGAGCTGGCCTATTTATGCCACTCGTTCCAGCCCTGTGACTGTGAGGCATTTAATATGTGTTTGGGTACAAACCCTAGCCTCATGTGGCGTGCTCTACCGACTTTCCCATTTTCCAAGTAATAGAAACCCTCTCCGAGCTAATCTCAATATCTGAATTCGGTTGCCGATGAGTGTTTCTTCGTCAGTCAGTAGCTAGAGCCTGACAGAATTCTACATCCAATCCTCACTATCCGCGTAATTAGTGGCTGAATTAGTATAGTAAGAATGCTTGTGTTACATACATTCCATTGGGTACTAAATAAATTAAATTTATGTGAATAGCTAGAGAATTTAACTAGGAGGGAAACTAATTATGGGTGATAACTACTTTATCAATTTTTGGGGTTGTGATTGTAGTCGTAGATCCGTGCATATTTTGTAATACGGCTCGGCTTTGTTGTCAATATCTAGAATTTTGTAGATCATTACTATCCTTACTCTTTTTGAGGGGAAGTACCATACTTAGTTACCTTATACTTGTTGATAAATCTTAATAAACAGTGATTTTAGGGTTAGTTCTGTCTGAAACCGAGGTGAGTGGCGAGCTAAATTAATTATTTCACAATTCTTAAGAAGTACGTAACATAATGCAAACCATTTGTTCTGCATGTTCATATAGCTGATTAGTGTTGGTTTGTAAATATACTATTTGTATTCTTGATAGAATATAGATTATACTATTCTATTTATTTGTCCCTCCCTTGGTTATCCTTTGGCTCTACTGGTCATTTTCTTGCAGAAATTGATGATCTTGGCTTTATTTTGAACAGAATACTTGTCTTGGCTTTTGACTTATGTTGTATTCGTGATGGAGCTGGAATTTATTTTTTCAGCTGGCACACTGAGAGATGCTTGTGATTTAGTAGTTATAAGTGTCGAACCTAATGCATTTTTTGAAGTTATTTTTGTGCAATTTCACCTCTTACATGCCTTCGTGATTTCTGGGAGTCCGCAATTTTGTGATTGTACAAGAACATTTTGCCATGGTTACCTATCGCTCTGTGTAGGCCTTTATAAAACATGTCGTACTGATTGATCTATTCCCCACTAGTACATTAGAAGTTCTAGGTCTATACATGAATGTTGCTTCGAAAGATATTGCATATTTTAATGCTAAATCGTGGTAAACTAGATGCTAGATTTAGAATAATTACAATGTGATGCAATTAACTTCCCATGAACTCTAGAAAACTGTTTTTCTACGTGTGCAGTATGTTCGCCTAGTAGAATGGATGCTTTTGAATACAAAAGTCTAAAAGCTTGTTTCACTATGATGTATAGTTTGTAGTAGTACTCCGGTTAGGTATAGTTCTTGCAAGCGACGTTCATAGTGTTCCGTGTTAGGATAGGGTATAGTAGATTATAGTTCTCATAGGCATGCGACAGTTTGGAAACTACTATTGTGCTGATAAATCTGTTCATGTTTTTACTAGTAACACCTTGTGATAAACCAAAATATGTACATCAGTGCACAAGTAGTCCAACGGTCCTTATATTTCTTGATGGAAGGAATAAGGCACACTTACAATACTTAGTATTTGTGTCTGACATGTTGTTGTGCTATTTCTGGAGGAATATGAAAAGGAGAAGGTCAATGACACCAGGGCCTGTGGGCTCATGTAAGTTGAAGATGCAAAAATTCTTGATAACATAAGCAAACTCGCATTATCCTCATTTTGTAATCTATTAGGTCTTCGTAATTCTTCACATGATGAAAAATTAGTTGCATCATTATCAAAACTCATGAAAATAACAATATCGAAGATAATACTCCCTCTGTCCCATAATATAAGACTATTTTGCAACTAGCTTGCAAAACTGTCTTATTTTGTGGGATGAAGCGAGTAGCTTTTATTCATTGATATTAAGTATTTTCACGTCTATAGTTTGTGGAAGTTTCAAATGTTTAACCACACAGATATCACAATAATACATATGCTGATTAATTTAGTAACTTTAATTTATTTCTCAATTATTAAAATACGGATAAAATAAGATCAGAATAAAAGAATTGTGTTTGCACGTCGGCTATGCACGTGATTGTCCATGTATTTTAATGTACACTAGAATGTATATAATATGTCTTGTTTGTGTTTTCTTTCAGATGAATTGTTTACTTTTTGGCATACTGTGTTACTTTAAGTCACTTGAGGAGCTGAAGAATGACAAACTAGAAATTTGATGAATGATCGACAGCTGAAGATCCGTCGATGCCTCTATGCGCCACAATGTTCTACTCTCCTTACATTAACTCATAATGTGAGTATACTTGTGCAAAGTGAGGTAGTCGACAATGGCGGAAGTGGCATGGACACTCTTTGGCATTGTTGCTCGCCAAACGCATTGTTTCCTCGGATGGGATCTGCTCTAACGATGAGGTCTTGAGCGTATAGGTAATGCTTCAGAAGCCATTTATTGTATTTTAATTTTAGTTAGATAGATACGATGTCCATTATAACCTCATATTTATTTGGTTTCTTCAAATATTTGTGCAAGAATTATTAAAAAACACCCCTATTTTTTCTAAAGTGGTTAACAGTATTACCATACTCGTGATTATTAGAAATAAAAATCCCATCTACTCTTCTGTGTTATAGGGTATTTAGCCAACGCGATACACAGCAACGTTGACCCATCGAGGTCTCTTACAATTTTGGCGAGGGAATCATATTTTTGTTCTAAAGTTCATGTCAAAGTGGTACTAAAAGATCATAATGTTCTAGATGGAAGATAGACTAGGGTCTCTAATATTGTTTTTTTGCAAGATCAATTCAACGATACCGGTTTGGAAGATTCAATAAAAATATAACTCTCTAAAAGGATAAGTTCGCTTGCTCGTGTTGGCCCTATGTATATAGAAGGATGGTTGGCAGGGGGATCCTCCTTGATGTGCGAGGGGAAGTACCGTGTGAAGGTGAGAGGATGCCATGGCGAAAGTGCGGTGGGTGTCATCTGGTTTCGAAGGAGAGAGCTCGAGGGAGAAATGTGCTGCTATATGGTGGGAAACCAAGCAGGACAGGGAGAAATGAGCTTCGACCTTGGAGACGACCTCAAATATTTGCTTGATACATTTATATGGATTGTAGCATATATCAACACACTTTACCTAGAAAGAACCTATGTGAATGAAGCCATCTATTGTTTTCACTCCTTCCGAACCTAGAAAACTGTAACATCCCAAATTTTTGGAATATTATAATAAATAGTTGACTGATGGTTTGATTGATCGAGTGATTTAACTTGAGTGAAAATTTGAAACTTTTAAAACTTTTGATTGAGAGGGAATAAAATGACTTTCCCCTTTTACTATGAATTCAAATTCATCCATTTAAAATCAGTGAGAGAAGATAACATGACTTCTTCAACTATAAAGAATTTGAAAGAAGGTGGCATTTGAATTTCTTTCGGTATTTGATTCGAATTTATTTTGGCACAAGATTTTCACTCACAAACTTTTCTGATAAATACCTTGCCTAACAAGTAAGAGAGGAGGTAACATGACACCCCAAAAAGTCAGAAGAAAAATAGAGCCAAAAGTTTAAAAAGACAAAATTTGGTTTCTAATTGTTTTTATAAAAAATAGTTTTTTATAAAGTTTTTCTTTTGTGCAAAAGAAAATGTCCAAGTTGAGGGAATTTTTTTTCTGATCATTCTGGTATATTATACTAATATTTTGGGATTATTATTTATTTCCTTTCGAAGGGTCTCTTTCCTATTTTCAAATAAAAGGAATAACTACGATTTATTAGAAAACCTTACTTTGGGCCCGTACCGAATCTGGCCCGTATCTCTTTCTTCTTCATCCGTTTGCCTCTTTCCTTTCTACTGTGCACGAGAGAACTTTTGGGGTACGTTGCATGGGAAACAAAAAAATTCCTATGCACACGAAGACCTATCATGGTGATGTCCATCTACGAGAGGAAATTAGATCTACGTACCCTTGTAGATCTCTAAGCGGGAAGCGTTAAGAAATGCGGTTGATGTAGTGGTACAGCCTCGTGATTCAAATCACCGCCGTCCCACGATCCGTTCCGATCTAGCGCCAAACGGACGGCACCTTCGCGTTCAGCACACATACAGCTCGATGACGATCTCGGCCTTCTTGATCCAGCAAGAGATACGGAGAAGTAGATGAGTTCTCTGGCAGCGTGACGGCGCTCCAGTGGTGGTGATGATCTACTCCTGCAGGGCTACGCCCGAGCTCCGCCCGAGCTCCACAGAAATCCGATCTAGAGGTGAAACTACGTGGTATAGGTTTGAGTTGCACATGGCAAAGTTGTGTCTCAAAAGCCCTAAAACCACCAGTATATATAGGAGGAGGGGAGGGGCTAGCCTTGGGGCTCAAGGAGCCCCTTGGTGTGCCGACCGAAGGTAGGAGGTGGACTCCCACCCCAATTCGGTTTGGGGGAAGGAGTCCACTCCTTCCTTCCCACCTCCCTCTTTCCGTTTTTTCTTTCCTTTGGTATTTTTCCCTTGTGGCGCCATGGCCCTATTGGGCTGGCCTCACCAGCCCACTAAGGTCTGGTGCGCCACCCTAGGGTCACTAGGCTCATTCCCAGGTGGGTGGGCCCCTCCCGGTGAATACCCGGAACCCATTCGTCACTCCCGGTACACTACCGGTTGTCACACCTTGTTTTTGCTATCACATGTCTGTATGGTGAAATTCCGAGCTTGTTGAAACTTTTTCAAAACTAGTGTTGTGAGTGCCATGTTTGACATTGTGTAATTGTATGCCTCATCATGTGAGGATTTCAAACCCTAAAGCCTTTGATATTATACTGATTTAAAAAACCCTTGCTTATTTCTGACCCAAGTAAAACCTCCTTGAGATTGCACTACACGTCCCTCAGAGCAAGCAATGCTTCTACTCATATTTGGTAATCTGATTTTTACCTATCTTTATATTTCAAACCCACAAAATAATTATTTTTGTGATTATTTTCCTAGTTAAATAACCTGTCCATTTCTAAGGCCAGAATTGGTATTCCAACATGGAATATTACTTTTCTGCTTTAGAAAAATTTGATTAAATTTAGAGATGATCAGAAGGACATATATTTTTCATACATAGGATTTTAAACCCCATATTATATTATATTTATTGATTAAAAATATGAAAGATAATTATGTCTGTTTTGACATTTTGAAATATTTCCAAAGGAAATATTCTCAATAAATTCCTAGAAAATTCAAGTGCTATCCCTAAGCCTTGTTTGGTGTCCACATAATGTTTCTCCTTGATCAAAGGTGGACAACGACCCCAAATACCCCAAAAACCCTGTGTGTCTAGAATCAAGTTAGAGCAACTCTACATAGCAAAGTTTGTCCAATGATGCTGAAACTTTGCAGGAGTGCCTAATACCTCAAATGAGGGTTCTACACCAAAAATGGGATTTGTGGGACTTAGTTTGCCCACACTCCCTTTGGAAGGGACAAATCTGGTTATATTGGAGTGTTTTCAAGTTTACAAAGCTAAACTTGTCCTTTGGAGCCCAAAATTGGTACAACTCCATGGTTTACCACCAAACACAAACCTGTTAAGTTGCAGCACCAGTGGTGGGGTGCAACCCCCTTAGGCCACTGTCGAACACCTTCTGGCAGATAGGAAAAAGCCACCTTACGCACAGCTAAACCAAACTCCTTTGCTTCAAACTCTTAGATTAAGTGGCCAACACCTATGTCTAACCCCAGTCAACCGGCCCCTCACTGGTTCAAAGTGGAAAGGCCAAAAACCCGAATTTAGGTCTCAGTTCATGACTGACAACACCAGTATTTCTTGCCTCCCTTGACCAGCCGAAGCTCCCACAAGAACCAAACGGCTGGCCACACCCCCAGCAAGTGCCAGGACATGCTGGACACGTCCAAAGTGCGTCAGAGCGCACTAGCATGCCGTGGCATGCCAAAACTGCGCTCTGGGCGCGCTAAAGGGAGTCACCGAGGTGGGGGCGACGCCCTCGGACAGTTGCAGCCTCCCCAGAGATGTCCAACCTCTTCCCCGACAACCCTTCCGCGTCGAGCAAGCCTCAGGGCCCCTCCTTTCCCACGCTAGAGCTCACACGACGCGTGCCTGCGCGCACCAGAACCGGCCAAGGTTGCGCGGCCTCGAATGCTCAACTCCTCTCTCTTTCTCTCTGCTGCAGATAGTTCAGGCGGTCCAAAACAACATCCTGAGACCGTGGTTTCGACCCCAACCTCTCTCTGCACCCCCATGCGAGCCACGGTGAGTCACCGGCGCTCCCGAATTTGCTCACCGCCACGGGCCTATAAATAGCCCTCCCCCTCGCTCCAGCACCCCTCATATAGCTTCACCACGATCGCTAGTGCCTCCCTAGCCACCCCACCAAACGAGGAGAGCCCAGGTGCTCGAGATCGACCGAGGCCCCTCCGCCTCGGAGCTCCGGTCGATCTCCAGCTACACGATGGCTCATGCGCCCCTCGAGCCACCAAACTAACCCCCTCTATCCCAGGAAGCTTTCCCCCAACTCGCCCGAGCTTTTCCGTGTCTCTAGCCACCCCCTCGACCACCACCCGAAACTCCTCCGCCACGGCCTCCTCGTCACTGGCGAACCCCGTGCCTCCCCGACATTGTTTTGACCACCAGCAGGTAGGCGACAGCAAGGCGAACCCATTCATGTGTTCGTAGGGGCATGAGCGCGTCGGCAACCTCATCGGCGTCCTCCTCCTCTTGTCTGGCCGAAGATAGGAGACGACACCGACAGGTGTGCCCCACCAGTCGGTGGCTCACCCTCCTCCCCCGCGCTGACCTCGGCCGCTGATCGCAGGGCCCCGCGTGTCAGGTTCAAACCTGCCGGCGCACGCGCCTGGGCAGGCTCTCAGCTGGCCATGGGCCAGCCCAGCTCTGGGCCGAGCCAGGCTGGGAGTTAGCCAGTTTTTCTTTTATTTTTAAACCCGGGTTCCTAAGATTTTTATAAAAACATTTAACCAGTGTAAAAATATAATTCCTACACTGTTATTCAGTTAAAAATGTGTAGTATTTAATGATATGCTTAGATGAATTTTTCCAACAACTATTCTATTTTATATTAATAAAAATGACTAAATTGGAATAGTTATGCTTCTGTTTGGTTGATTTCAAAAATATTCCTTCAAGGAAAAGTAAGGCAAATATTTTTTAAATGATACCTTAGATTTATCAGTAATAGAGAACATTTTTTCAAATAACTTCGTGGACTGTTTCTTTCTGAGCTATTTCCGATTTAATGTTTTATCGACGATAGAAAATCCATGTGACGAGGGAATCGGAGCGGAAGACCTCGAAGACCTCGGATACTTAGCTGACCAAGGCAAGCAGACCTTTTACCATGACTGAGCATATGTTACTTTGCATGTTAAAAATAGCAAGTATTCCCGTTGCATATGATCATAAGTGCCGGTAATCATTTGATATGATTTTACCGAAGGCTCCCCCGAAGCACATGCATTGAGCTTGACCCTACCCCTTGAGGGTCATGCTAATACCATGTTGATAAGTAAAGATAGATGTAGATTCATCATGAGCATGTTGTTGACATAAAGCAAGAGTTTAGTAAAACCCCGTCGGGTGCCACTAATGCCCGAGGGTGATGATGAGTTAGGTGGTCACTTTTGGTGAAGTGATGCACTCGGTATTTGTGTGAGTATGGTTTCGGAAATGGGATTAGATTTATGATGTGTCGACCGTCCCAACCTTACCAGTACGACCACGTTACCCCTTATGGGACGGGGCTATGTTAATTACTCTGGTCGGTGCTAGCAAAGAGCCACATTACTAGTGGCGGGAGTGATGTGTGGTCACTCTCGTGATGGGATCGTGCCGGGTAGGACGACTATGCCATTTTTATGAGTTCCAGTCACACCGTTGGTCCCCGCATGGTTGGTACTGTCCAGAGTTGGTGCTCGTAAGACGTACAACATGTGGGCTGGGTACCAATCGAATGGACCTCTTTGTCTAGTATCGTCAGGGGCATTGATCGGGTACTTACCTCGGGTATGTGATATACCGTGAGTCGTGGATGACACAAAAGTTTCCCAGATCTCGTGGGTCCAGCGTACTACCTGTGTAGAGTGTAAACTATTCGAATAGTCGTGTCCACGGTCAAGGACAGTTGGGTAATCCTTCTTAAACTACGTCGAGTTATTTCCGCATAAACCAAGTGTGTGTGAGTGTGTGTGTGTGTGTGGTGATGAGAAATGTGTTGCTTTGATAACGGTGATATGACCAAGTTCGGTGATTTGGAATATACGGTGAACCCGGATGGTTCACCCTCGACAGATATATTGATATCTGTAACCTGTTCTTCAAGAGTAATTCTTTAACTTGATGCATACTCATGATCATTCCACCCAGATGAGTTACACTAAAGATGCATGATATTGTTATCCTTCACTTTCGTTGATTATATCATGGACTATTTGCGAGTACATTAAAAGTACTCATTGGCTTGCCACTAGTTATGTTATTGACCAGACATGGAAGGACCGGAGTTTGGAGATGAGTACGTCTTTGGAGACAGCCCATGCGAACTAGGACGCTTCCAAGTCAGAATGCCAGTCGGTGTAGGCTTGATGGCATGGGCACCCACTTAGCCCTTTGCTTTCCGCTATTAGTGTATCCGAGTGATTTGCCTTAGGCCCTGTCTTGTGAACTTGACCCTTCGGTCATGTGTTGTAAGAATCGGTACTTGGATGTAAGACTCTTTTATTCGGTATCTGTGTTCGGGGAGCATTGATCTCTTGGATCACGGAGCACGGCGATTCTCGACTAGTAAGTCGGGGTCCGCACAGAGCTGGTATCAGAGCCATCATGACTATAGGAAGCCTTAGGTAGCATGGGCGATAGCCCAAACGATTATTGCACATAAGGTTGACCCGAGGACCACACCCACTAAATATTTCTAACCCTCTCCTCTACACCTTGTAGATGGCCATCGTACCCGAGATGCTTCAAGAAACGGGCTTTCCTCTGCTTTTCAGTGATAGCTTCGAGAAGTGTCGAGTGCGTCGCACGCCCATCTTCCTCAGCATCACGTGGACGTGATAGTGAAGGCTAACGACTCCCCAACTAGCTGGTTCTTTGAAGGTCCACAGATGGAGGATCTGATGTTGGCCATGGAGACTGCAGCATGAGAGGCACTCGTTCGACTCCGCGACATCCTTCCTGAGATGGCGGACGAGCCAGCTACTCGTCACCTACCTTTTGTTAAGGATAAGGTAGACGGGAGTTGGACAATCAACCCCTCATCCGAGGACGGAACGCCATTGAGGTTTCAGACCTACTTCAACCTCTCCTCAGACACCTTGACGCATCTTTTGATCAGGGAGTCGACTAGGATCTGCCAAGAGCTGCACCAAGTCAAGGACCTACTTCGTATGGAGAAGATGAAAAACCGCAAGGTGAAGAAAGAAGGAGCACCCGTAATATCACCTGGTTTTGCTTTCCGAGGAGGAATACCCCCGCTTCAGGCTGTTCCTTTTCAGAGTCGTCGTTTAACCGCAGAAGAGTACACCGAACTCTTCGCTACCTCGCCAACCAAGAGACGTCGAGATGGTCTGCTTCCTTCCCCTAGTCCCTCAAGGAAGGGAAGCACTAATGAAGATGAAGATAGAGAGGAAGATGAAGACGAACATCCCACAGAGCCGGCCTATGAGACCGCGCAGTCTATCACTTAGCAACGTAGGATGTATAGAGTGTAGGAATTCTTGTATCAGGATCTTATGACCCCGGATGTTGTGTGAACCTGTTGGATGCAAGTCGCATTCTGCCTTAAGCAGCTTGTGAGCGACTTCATCACTTGTTTTAAATTTAATGCAGTAGTTCCTTTCAAAACCATTGCCATAAAAATATTGCACACTAGCACAACACCAGTCCCCCCTCTTTACTAGAACGACATCCCTTTCAAGTGCAACCAGTTCGGCAAAAATTGACATGTCTACTCCCCTGACAGGATGGTGAATGCAACTTGCAACAGCACCTTCGGCAACCCCGGCTCTGCGTCTTCAGGACAGCAGCAGGGAACCGGAGGGCAAGCTCAAGCTGGAGATCACCATGCGCAACAAGACAATGTTCCACCGCCGCCACCTCCCCCTGAAAGCTTCACCATGGCTCAGTTCTTTCAAGCTCTTCGAGAGGAGCGTCAAGCCAACAATGCTGCTATCCGACAACTGGCTCAAACCTTGGTGAACCACCCGCCGCAGAACGGGAATGGTAACGGTCACTCAACTCTCTCTGAGTTTATGCGGACTACGCCACCCATATTCACGGAGACGACTGAACCCTTGGATGCCGATGATTGGATCCACACTATTGAAGACCTTTTTGCGCTGGTCAAGTGCACAGATGACAAGGAGAAAGTCCTCTATGCAACTCACTGTCTCGGAGGCACAGCCAGAACCTGGTGGGATGGATTTCAGATCATGCGAGCCGGGCAAGTCATCACTTGGGCCGTGGTCAAGGATGGATTCCGCGCCGCTCACATTCCTCCGGGAATGATGACCATTAAGAAGCGAGAATTTCAGGCCTTAAGGCAAGGCATTGGATCTGTCAAGGAGTATTTGCAGAAGTTCAACCTCCTATCCAGATACGCACCTGAAGATGTGAGCACGGAGGCTGCCAAAGAGGAACGCTTTATGGAAGGACTTCAACAGTCACTCTAGTATCAGCTGGTTGTTTGTGAAAGCCGGACCTTCAGTGAGTTGGTTAGTAAGGCTATTATGTTAGAAGACAAGCGTCGTGCAATGGACGACACCCGTAAGCGCAAGCTAATGGGTCGTGGAGGACCGATTAGCTCGAAACCACGACCATGGCAGTCAGCCCCGGCAAGACCCAACTATCAACAGCAGCAATACAAGCATCCAACATTCTGCCAGAATTACCAACCTCAGTAGCAAGATAAAGTCAAGCCAGCAAGCACTCCTCCAAACAACGGTGGGGGCAATACCAATCTTCCAGCGCAAGTTACCTGTTTCGGGTGTCGACAACCAGGGCACTATTCCAGGCAGAGCCCCAACAAGAAACCCGATGCTCCGCGCCCCAATGCGCCAAATCGAGGCCAAGGAGCACCAGGGAGGATACAGGCTCCCCACAATCAGCAGTATCACAGCAAGGGGCAGATTAATCATATTTCCGCAGAAGAGGCACAGGAAGACCCGGACTACATTCTGGGTACGTTCCTCGTCAAGTCTACCCCAGCAACAGTATTGTTTGATTGTGGTGCTTCGCATTCTTTTGTTACGCAAAAGTTTACGGAAAAGTGTGGTCTAGAACCTACCTTGCTTTGTGGGCATATGGCAATTCAAACCCCGGGAGCAGTTTTGAGGACCAACCTAGGGTGTAGGAAGGTCGGGATAGTTATCAATGGGACGAGCTTATCAGCGGATCTCATTGTGCTTAAGTCGCAAGGCCTAGAACTAATTCTCGGTATGGACTGGTTGTCCAAGCATCAGAGTATCTTGGACTATGCTAACAGGGCCATTACCATGACAAGTGACCAAGGGGTCAAAGTCAAGTATGTCTCTGAGCCAGTACCCACTCGAGTGACATGAGTTAACACCCTATCAGAGGAAGGACTCGACCGAGTGCCAATAGTCTATGAATACCCGGACGTCTTTCCTGATGAGCTACCAGGGATGCCTCCTGACCGAGACATCGAGTTCATCATCGAACTCATGCCAGGATCAAGGCCTATCTATAAGAAGCCTTACAGGATGGGATCCGAGGAGCTAGCAGAGCTGAAGAAGCAACTGGATGAGCAACTCATGAAAGGGTTTATCCGTCCAAGTGCGTCACCTTGGGGATCAGCTGTTCTCTTCGTGTCCAAGAAGGATGGGACAATCTGACTTTGCGTCTATTACCGTTCTCTCAATGAGGTCACGATCAAGAACAACTACCCACTCCCCAAGATCGAAGACTTGTTCGACCGGCTAAATGGAGCTAAGGTATTCTCCAAGATCGAACTCTGATCTGGATATTACCAAGTAAAGATTCGACCCAAAGACATTCCGAAGACGACATTTGTGACCCGGTACGGTCTGTACTGTCGGGACCCCGATCCTAAGTCATAGGAATCCAGCCTGTAACACATCGCATCCCTTTGCGGTCTCACGCAAGGTTAACTCCACGGCTGCAACCTTACCTTAGCCGGGACCGTTTGCGCCTTTTGACTCACCTATGCAATTGTGTCACTAGCATTCCAATGTCAAAGAACCCGGATCGACAAGTCTAGTCATAATCCAAAGTGCCAGTACCGCACAAGGACAGGCATACATGACCCAACAAAGTAGGTGTCGGTCACCAGCGAGTGTAGACGAGTCGTAGCAAGCTACAAGCACTCCATTACATCGCGTGACATTTCCCCAAAGGGGACAGACACAACAGCTAAGAAGGACACATGCCGGTCAACCAATGTGTCCAGAGCAGTAGAGAGCTACCATGGCTCGTTGGATCACAAAGGGGCATTTCCCTGTAAGGAGTGCTACTAAAGTTCACGACTAGGTAATCGAACTCCATTCATATCAAGTACGACACACGTACGCATGGCATACCAATATGTATAGATACATCGATGGCATCACAACATAACCATAAACATACAAGCTTTATTTAAGAGGCTCGGAAGAGCCACACATATAATATTACACAGTAAGGGTCTCACGACCCATCATAGCAATCATTCAGTTACAAGCCAGCGGAAGTGTTTAAAACTGTCTGAGTACAGACAGGTGCAACTAGAAGGCACATGGCCTGACTATACTACAGACCCAACCTAGGGCCAGATCGTAGCTGGGATACCAGCTACTCGTCGTCGTCGATGTCTATGAAGAACCCTCCATTAGGGTCATTAGCAACCTCTGCAACATTTATTAAGCAGACATGAGTACGGAGGTACTCAACAAGACTTTAGGATAACTAACTACTCATGCAATGTATCAACAAGGTATGGTGAGGTTTCATGCGGAAAGCCAGCATTTGACTCATGGCTAGACAACTTGCATTTTTAAATAATTTTGACAACTTGATTTCTCGCACACGAGTCCACTAACACCACAACAATACACCATCGTGGAATCATTCCGTATCCATACGGAAATGCCGTCCACGACAGTCACGCTTATCTCGACAATTTTATGAGTAGCCATTGAAGTTATTTATGAACAACATATGTCTCCAAGTAGTCCATATCCGCGGAGGCGGCTATTCGAATAGATCATAACCCTGCAGGTGTGTACTTCGTCACACATGCTCTCGCCACTTATCGCCATGTGCACGTCATGCACCTCGGCAACCTTCAAGCGGAAGCCTAGCGAGGGAGTCGGCCACGACCGTTAACCACACTAGTACCTAGTCCAGGTTTATCGCCTATCTGAGGGTAACCCGCACGGATGTCCGGCCAAGGTTTCCGCCACGGCCCCAAATGATGTGCGCAGGGTTCCCAAGCCCACCATCCGGGTGCCACTTGGTACACCGTGCCACTGCCTACCGCATCACAGCCCACCTCTCAGGTCAGCGCTATGCACGGCCTCCAGCATGACTATAAACACCAGAAACTACTTGCAACTCCTGGACCGAGCAATAAGCGATTAATAAGTCGAGAGGGTCAATTAGGTATCCCAACGTGTGGTAGTATCTAGTCTTGGATTACATACACGGAACTCAGTTCCTAAGGACGGTTCCAATGAAACAACCCGCCATGTACTCCTACACAGCCTTTCACCGGTACCTTTACCAAATCAGGTTCAACACACAACCTTTGCTTACCGAACACATTCTCACAATTCTGTTCATCTCCCAGATGACAGACCATACAGAACTCTAAGCATAGCATGCATAGTAGGATAAGGCACATCACGGCTCAAGCAACTACCAGGTATGCTAGGTTGCAAGGTTCAGCTATTTACTTTGACAAGGATAGGTCATGCAAAGGAAGTGGGTTCAACTAACATGCCAAAAGCATTTGAAGCATTTGATCCTAATGCAATAAGTAAGTGCAGGAGGAAGAACATGGGATTTATCAGAATGATCAAAATGGTTGCTTGCCTTGTTGCTCAGAGGAGTGACAATATCCGTCAGACGGATATTCGGTGGAATCCGGGGGAGCGGAGCCTACCGACAGGAATGACATCAATCAATATCAACCATATGCAATCAAGATGATGCATGAGCATGGCATAAGAATGCAAGGTGATATACTATTATAACTAACATATATTAGGTTTGAAGTTGATTTGAATCAAATTCAAATATCACTTCAAATGAGGTATTCTCGGATACCATTTTAATTGATTCGACCTGATGCTCAGATCAACTTGATGTTAACATGCATGGAAAGACATGTTAAGTTGCTGGTTGGTAATTAGGACATTATTTGATCATGTCAATCATAGTGAAATTTAAATACTTTCCATAATCCATTTATAAAGTATTTATAAGAATTGACTTATTCATTAATCTACATGTTTGGGTTCTGTAACATTTTCAAACATGTTTGAAAATGACATATTCAGATTCCTTGAATTTTTTTGATACTTTTTCATATATAAATTATTTTCATTGGAGTTACAGATTAATTTCTATGAATATTTGAAGTTTAAACATTTCTGGAATTATTCTTATACTGGAAAATCCCTTTAGTGCATCAGCATGACATCAGCAGGTCCAACTGGCCGTTGAAAGTCAAACCTGACCAGTGGGACCCACTAGTCAGTGTCTTTGGTCAGTTTTAGATTTAAATTAAACTTAATTACTAATTAATCTCACTGGACCCACATGTCAGTGACTTATCAAATTAATTAAATTTATTTTCTTTAATCCTAAACTCCCAGAGGCTGGCCCCACATGTCAGTGGCTCAGGCCAGCTGAGATCCACCGGCGGCAAGGTCGTCCTCGCCAGCGGGGAGCCTCCGGCAAGCACCAGTACGTTGGAGGGGCTCGAAAACGGCGCACAGGGGGACAAACTCGGCGCGGAGAGCACCAGAGGAACGAGACTTCTCCCGCGGGTTCATTTTTGCACTTGGCTGGGGCTGATCCGGCCGGAGATGACGCCGGCGACGAGCTTAGCAGCGGCCAAGGTTCGGGCGTCGTCGGGGTCTTCGATACAGAGGGAGTTACGCACGAGACTTAGCTCCTACGGCATCTACGCGACGGCCTGAAGCTGCTGGTGGCCTCAGAAGGACGAGCTGATCACCGGAGGGCTACCGGCGACGAGCTCCCGCGGCAGATCTCGTCGGGCTCCGATGGAACTAGGCCTAGAGGAGGGGATCGACGGGGAGATCTTAGGGGAAATATGCGCAAGCTCACGAGGAGTGCAGTGGTGGCGCTAGTTTGCTCGGGGACGGCCTAGAGAGGAAGAACGCCGGCGACGAACTTCGGTGGCCCGAGGAAGAAGACGACCGCGTCTCGTCGTTTTACTGCGTCTCGACGACGGGCTCGTGATTAGAAAGCTTAAGGGAGTTGCGGCGGACCTATTGCGCGGCTCACGAGGAAGAAGGGTAGGCTAGAACGATGGCGAGCTGGAGCTCTGCTCGGGCTCCAATGGCGGCAGAAAGAAACGAGGCAGAGGCGGAGAATGAGCTAGCGAACGGATAGCTACGAGCTCGGGGAGGTTATCCCCGTGCTTGCCAGTGCGAACTGGCGGCCAGGCAGCCAGGGAACCGCGTGGAGGCGCGCGGGGACGCGGCGGCCACCTCCTGCTCCTACTGGCGAGGAGGAAGACGACAGGAGCAGATGGGCCGGGCCAGGTGAGCGTCAGGTAAGGTTTTTCTCATTTTCTTTCTGATTTGTTTCTGTTTTGCTATTTCATTAACTTGCTATTTATTTCACCTCCCAAATAGTTTGTAAAAGCTATTTTAAACACACCAGAATATTTGTTGGAATATTTCCAACCATTCCCAAAGTTTTCAACATTTTTGAAAGTTTAAAGTTTCTGATTTCAAATTTAAAACTTGAAACCAGTAGCTTTTTGCATTTATTTAAAATGCTTAAAGTGTCAAGAAAAAGGTTTTCTTCATTGCTTATTTACGTTCATGATTTATCAGAAAGATTGAACTTTTCTTGAGGCCACTTTGGGTTCATTGATATTAACTAGTTTGAATTTTCCTTTATTCTTTTGAAGTGGCTAGGGTTTTAGCATTTTCCTTCATCACTTACTTTGTTCTTGTTAAGAATTTCCTAGATGCAATGCAAAGAAAACATGAGCACAAAGCTAACTTGCTTAAGGGGTCAGGGATGTGACAACTCACCCCCACTCAAAAGAATCTCGTCCCGAGATTTAGAAGTCGTCGTGAATAACGCAGGATACTCAAGTCGGAGACGATCCTCTCTTTCCCAAGTTGCCTCCTTTTCAGAATGATTTGACCATTGAACTTTAAGAAACTTAAGGTTTCGACGTCGAGTGGTACGCTTAGCTTGATCAAGAATACGCACGGGGTATTCTCGGTATGAAAGGTTATCTTGGAGATCAAGCGTTTCGTGGTCCACTTCACGGATGGGATCCGAAAAGCAACGCCTGAGGTGCGAGACGTGGAAGACATCATGAACCTTGGAAAGATGCGGAGGAAGTTCCAACTGGTAGGAAACTTCTCCTCGTTTGGCAAGAATGCGAAAAGGACCAATGTAACGAGGAGCCAATTTGCCCTTGATACCGAATCGATGGGTACCCTTCAAAGGTGTAACCCGAAGATAAGCCTTCTCGTCAACTTCAAAGGTCACAGCCTTATGATGACGATCATATTGGCTCTTTTGACGAGACTGGGCTGTTTTCAACTTTTCACGAATAATGCGAACCTGCTCTTCTGCATCCTGGATCATGTCTGGGCCAAAGAGTTGCCTCTCCCCGGTTTCTGACCAATTAAGAGGTGTTCGACATCTTCGTCCATAGAGAACTTCGAAAGGAGCTTTGCCCAAGCTTGATTGATAACTATTGTTATAAGTGAATTCGGCGAATGGAAGGCACTTCTCCCAATTCATACCGAACGATATAACACAAGCTCGGAGCATATCTTCTAGGATTTGATTCACTCTTTCTACTTGACCACTTGATTGGGGATGGAAAGCAGTGCTAAAAGATAGGTGAGTCCCCATGGCATTCTAAAAACTTTCCCAGAAGCGAGAAGTAAAGATACTCCCACGGTCCGAGTTAATGTCCAAGGGAACACCATGAAGAGACACTATTCGAGAGATATATAGCTCTGCTAGCTGGCTAGCTGTTATACTCTCAGGGACGGGAAGAAAATGAGCCACTTTGGAGAGACGGTCAATGACCACAAAGATAGCATTATTTCCTTTCTTGGTCTTGGGAAATCTGGTAATGAAATCCATGCTAACTTTATCCCATTTCCATTCAGGAGTAGCTAGAGGTTGAAGGGTGCCAGTAGGCCTTTGATGTTCTGCCTTAACTCGACGACAAACGTCGCAGTTAGCAACGAACTCAGCAATTTCTCTCTTCATCCTAGTCCACCAGAACCTCTGGCGTTGGTCCTGATACATCTTAGTACTACCGGGATTAATGGTGAGAGGAGAATCATGAGCCTCCTTAAGGATCAATTGCCGCAGACGTTTGCTCTTAGGAACCACTAAACGCTTCTGAAAGAACACAACACCTTTCTCATTGATGGAGAAATCCCTAGCGTTACCGCTAGCAATCATGAGCCTCCTTAAGGATCAATTGCCGCAGACGTTTGCTCTTAGGAACCACTAAACGGTTCTGAAAGAACACAACACCTTTCTCATTGATGGAGAAATCCCTAGCGTTACCGCTAGCAATATTCTCCTTGATCTGGGATATACCCTTATCATAAGCCTGCACGGCTATTATTTGATCCTTAACAGTAGGCTTCGCCACCAGGGTAGAAAGGAATCCTTGAGGAACAATATGAAGATTCAACTTCCGAAAGTCCTCATAGAGATGTGGTTGACCTTGTTGTAGCATCAAATTGTTACAATAAGATTTACGACTTAGTGCATCGGCCATAACATTGGCCTTCCCCGGGGTGTAAGTTATCCCTAAGTCGTAATCCGAGATCAACTCAACCCACCGTCTTTGCCTGAGATTCAAATCTGGCTGGGTGAAGATATATTTCAGACTTTGGTGATGAGTGAATATTTCGCAACGATTACCCAGAAGATAATGTCGCCAGGTTTTTAGTGCATGGACCACAGCTGCAAGCTCAAGGTCATGTTTGGGATAATTATCCTCATGTGGACGCAACTGTCGAGATGCGTATGCGATGACATGACGATCTTGCATGAGAATGCAACCTAATCCTTGTCGCAAGGCGTCGCAATAGATAACAAAGTCCTTAGAAAAATCTGGTGGTAGCAACATAGGTGCGGAAGTCAGGCGTCTTTTCAGTTCCTGAAAACTATGCTCACACTGTGGTGTCCACTCGAACTTTTTATCCTTCTTGAGGAGATCAGTTAGAGGCTTTGCAACCTTGGAGAAATTCTCGACAAAGCGGCGACAATAGCTCGCTAGACCAAGAAAACTCCTAACTTGCTTAACCGATTCAGGTTGAGTCCAATCAAGGACAGCTTGAACTTTCTCGGGATTGACAGCAATACCCTTACCAGAAATTACGTGACCTAGATAGGTCACTTCTGGTAACCAAAATTCACATTTTGAAAACTTAGCATAAAGGCGATGCTCTCGAAGTTTCATCAATACCAGCCTTAGATGCTCGGCATGTTCTTGTTCGTTCTTCGAGTAGATGAGAATATCATCGAGGTATACCACGACGAATTTATCCAAATACTCCATGAAGATTGAATTCATCAAACAAGAGAAGGTGGCTGGGGCATTGGTTAAACCGAAGGACATGACGGTGTACTCATATTGGCCATAACGAGTAACAAAAGCCGTTTTTGGAATGTCCCCGTTCTTGATCTTGATTTGATGGTATCCCAACCTCAAATCCATTTTGGAGAAGACTCAGGATCCAGCTAGCTGATCGTACAGGTCGTTGATCCTCGGGAGCGGATACTTGTTCTTTATGGTGACCAGATTAACTGGTCGGTAATCTACAACCATCTGATCCGTTCAGTCTTTCTTCTTGACGAAGAGGACGGGGCAAACCCAAGGAGAAGAGCTAGGATGAATGAAACCTTTATTCAAGGCCTCATCTAGTTTCTTCTTAAGTTCGGCTGGCTCCAGGGGTGCCATCTTATATGGTCCTCTGGCTATTGGGACAGTTCCCGGAACAAGATCTATCACAAACTCTACATCTGTGTCAGGTGGAATTCCTGACAGTTCCTTTGGAAAAACATCCGGGAAGTCACGGACTACCGGAATGTCTTCAAGTTCCGGAAGAGGGTTGGCATTTAAGGAATAGAGTTGGCATTTGGCAACTCGAGTAGGGACATTTACTATCTCACCCGAGGGATGGGTAAGCTGGAAATTTCTAGAATGAGTATCAACTTTGGCATAGTGAGCTGACATCCAGTCCATGCCCAAGATGATATTAATATCCGAAGATTTCAATGCTATCAATGAGGCTAGAAAAACTAGCCTATCTACTAGAATTTCATTGTCATAGGTTATCCTAGAGGTTTTCCATTTTCTACCAGGAGTTTGGACAACCAATGGAATTGGCATATCACAAAACGACATGTTATGCAACTGTGCATAACTTTCTGAAATGAAGGAATGATAAGACCCAGTGTCAAAGAGAACAGACGCTGGGTGATGATTAACAAGAAGTGTACCCAGTATGACGTCGGGATCCTCTACAACTTCCTCTGCTGAGACTAGTTCACACGGCCACGTGAAGGAGTTGGCTTCACATAGTAAGCTTTGCCCGACTTGCCTTGCCCGACGGACTTTCCGGGTTGCTTGGCACCCACATTTTGAGGACACTCATGGGAATAGTGCCCTGGTTCTCCACACTTGTAGCATATCACTTGGTTGGCACGTGGTGCAGCATTGCTAGCTGGACCACCATAAGTTTTTGCTGGAGGGTTGGTCTGATTCGTCTGAGGCGCCACGTAGGATGGCCTTGGAGTGTATCTTGGCGGCAGGGAACTGTTCGGAACCCAGTGCCTGCGTTTTGGGAACGCGGAACCAGAAGACGAGCCAAAGTCACGGGAGTGCTTCCTTGTGGCTTCAAAGTCAGTATGACCAGTCTCGGCACTGATCGCCTTGTTCACCAGGGCTTGAAATCTTGCACACTTGTGGAGGCGCAGATCACGACGAAGCTCAGGGCTGAGAGCCTTACGGAATTTTGCTTGCTTCTTGGCGTCAGTAGACACCTCCTCTGTTGCATAGCGGGCAAGGTTACCGAACTCGCGGCTATAGGCATCCACGGTCAACTTGCCCTGAGTGAAGGCACAGAACTCCTCTCTCTTTCTGTCCATCAGGCCCTCTGGAATATGGTGCAGACGAAAGGCTGCACTGAAGTCTGCCCATGTGGCCGCTGGTTCAGCAGGACGCATAGCTTCAAAGTTCTCCCACCACAGATTGGCGGGTCCTTCCAGGAAATACGCCGCGAAGGTCACCTTGTCGGCCTCAGAAACATTCGCAGAGCGAATCTTGCATGAGATGCTGCACAGCCAGTCATCAGCGTCGAGGGGATCGACGGAATGATGAAACTTTGGAGTATTTAGCTTCACAAAGTCGTTGAGGGACACTGCAGCATTCCTAGGCTGACGAGCCATATTCTTCTCAATACGCTCTAACAGTTGGTTGGTCTCCCTTTTGTTTCTCTATGCCTCAAGCATAACTTCCGCCAGAGAGGGCGGGTGAGGTAGGTCTTCCTGCGACGCTTGACTACCCTCGCCTTGCTCATGACCTGGGGCACAGTTCAACCTGTTGAACACCATCCTGACAAACAAACTCATTGCTTAGACCAATATCATATCAATACTAGCTATGTGTTAAGAATGTACTGAACACACGGAATGCGGAAATGAATATCCGAACAACGTGGTAACAAGCAACTGCTATATATACACCATGGTTCATACACACCCTTACATAGTTCAGTACAACCTTAATCAAAGAGCAAACTACTGAAATTATGAAACTACTCATCACAGGCTTACAAGCTTCCTATACATTATTTATCTAGGCCTCCGGAATTCATTTCACAGCACAGGCATACTTCACAAGTCACGCAGGACTGTGAACGTACGGCTACTACCATACTATCCTTCCGCTCACAGCTCAGGCATCCGCATAGAACATCTCATAGAGATTACCTCCATGACCTGGAAGCTCAACCCGCGTATCAGGAAACACTCTAGCCTGAGATCCCTGGGATCCATAAGGACACGGATGTGGCCTTGGTCCCCTGACTGGTGGTAAGAGGGGTCCCCGAAGAGGGGTGACTCCTCCTATAGCTGGCCAGTCAGCGTGGGCCGGAAGATGGGTCCTAACAGGGTTCAGCATCTCCATATCTCCGTACCCTGTCTGGACTACCGGTGCCAGCTGCGTCAAAGCCGTCCACAGACGGGCACGAGTAGCATAAAGCTCCATGCGGAGAGCACGAGCATCCCTGTCTCTGTTCTCTAGCATCTCAACAGTGGACTGCAATAGTGGATCCTCCATAGAGGAATCAGAATAGACTCCGCTGAGGTATCCCTCTTCACCGGGCTGAGAGGCCGGAACATAGCAGAACTCTGAATTCTGTAGAGTGCATGTCTCGCCCTCATAATGGTCAGCATTGAATAGGCAGCATCTTGTACTGCCATGTCAACAGTGACTCCCAACCCATAGGACCAATGGATTGGCTCCTCAGCTCCAGGGTAGTCTGGAAATACCCTAACAGTGCAGATATACTGGCTCTGGTTGAAGTCTCAGTACTGTTCCTCAACTGTGTACTCGGGGTAACAGCGGTAACCGCACACCGACATCACCCTGACCAGCATGGCCGTATGACCCGGTACATCAATGCACCTGGTCAGACGTACCACCTGACGAGAAGGACGGCCAGGCATCTGTAAATAGAGACTAATGCAAAAGCATTAGAGCTCCGAATGCAAAATTGGGCAGCATAACAGCTGTAAATGCTCAAAAACAAATTTTGAGACAACCCAAAATGGAATAGCGTAACCACTCAACTATCAAGTTCAACTCTCTGATCATCAACTTACTTCCTTTTTCCTAGGAATGAAAGAAACCTAAATATCTCTTGACACGTAGTCCTATAATCTACCGATCAGAAACACGAGCCTAGAAGAGGATGAGTAACCTAGTCCTTAATTCCCGCAGAAAGACGAGGATGATCAGATTAAAATAACTTGAGAAGAGAACAAGAGTCTTACGTTCCCTTCCACAAACAATTCCCTTATATATAACTAAAGCAATTCTAGACTCAACTTCGACCAGTTTGGCTTAGTAATCCTACAGTCAGTCAGGCTCTGATACCAACGCTGTCGGGGCCCCGATCCTAAGTCATAGGAATCCAGCCTGTAACACATCGCATCCCTTTGCTGTATCACGCACAGTTAACTCCACGGCTGCAACCTTACCTTAGCCGGGACCGTTTGCGCCTTTTGACTCACGTATGCAATTGTGTCGCTAGCATTCCAATGTCAAAGAACCAGGATCGACAAGTCTAGTCATGTACCAAAGTGGCAGTACCGCACAAAGACTGGCATACAGGACCCAACAAAGCAGGTGTTGGTCACCAGCGAGTGTAGACGAGTCGTAGCAAGCTACAAGGACTCCATTACACCGCGTGACATTTTCCCAAAGGGGACAGACACAACAGCTAAGAAGGACACATGCCGGTCAACCAATGTGTCCAGAGCAGTAGCGAGCTACCATGGCTCGTTGGATCACAAAGGGGCATTTCCCTATAAGGAGTGCTACTAAAGTTCACGACTAGGTAATCGAACGCCATACATATCAAGTACGACACACGTACGCATGGCATACCAATATGTATAGATACATCGATGGCATCACAACATAACCATAAACATACAAGCTTTATTTAAGAGGCTTGGAAGAGCCACACATATAATATTACACAATAAGGGTCTCACGACCCATCATAGCAGTCATTCAGTTACAAGCCAGCGGAAGTGTTTAAAACTGTCTGAGTACAGACAGGTGCAACTAGAAGGCACATGGCCTAACTATACTACAGACCCAACCTAGGGCCAGATCGTAGCTGGGACACCAGCTACTCGTCGTCGTCGATGTCTATGAAGAACCCTCCATTAGGGTCATTAGCAACCTCTACAACATTTATTAAGCAAACATGAGTACGGAGGTACTCAACAAGACTTTAGGATAACTAACTACTCATGCAATGTATCAACAAGGTATGGTGGGGTTTCATGCGGAAAGCCAGCATTTGACTCGTGGGTAGACAACTTGCATTTTTAAATAATTTTGACAACTTGATTTCTCGCACACGAGTCCACTAACACCACAACAATACACCATCGTGGAATCATTCCGTATCCATACGGAAATGCCTCCACGACACTCACGCTCATCTCGACAATTTTATGAGTAGCCATTGAAGTTATCTATGAACAACATATGTCTCCAAGTAGTCCATATCCGCGGACGCGGCTATTCGAATAGATCATAACCCTGCAGGGGTGTACTTCGTCACACACGCTCTCGCCACTTATCGCCATGTGCACGTCATGCACCTCGGCAACCTTCAAGCGGAAGCCTAGCGAGGGAGTCGGCCACGACCGTTAACCACACTAGTACCTACTCCAGGTTTATCGCCTATCTGAGGGTAACCCGCACGGAAGTCCGGCCGAGGTTTCCGCCACGGCCCCAAACGATGTGCGCAGGGTTCCCAAGCCCACATCCGGGTGCCACTTGGTACACCGTGCCACTGCCTATCGCATCACAGCCCACCTCTCAGGTAAGGGCTATGCACGGCCTCCAGCATGACTATAAACACCAGAAACTACTTGCAACTCCTGGACCGAGCACTAAGCGATTAATAAGTCGAGAGGGTCAATTAAGTATCCCAATGTGTGGTAGTATCTAGTCTTGGATTACATGCACAGAACTCAGTTCCTAAGGACGGTTCCAATAAAACAACCCGCCATGTACTCCTACACAGCCTTTCACCGGTACCTTTACCAAATCAGGTTCAACACACAACCTTTGCTTACCGAACACATTCTCACAATTCTGTTCATCTCCCACATGACAGACCATACACAACTCTAAGCATAGCATGCATAGTAGGATAAGGCACATCACGGCTCAAGCAACTACTAGGTATGCTAGGTTGCAAGGTTCAGCTATTTACTGTGACAAGGATAGGTCATGCCAAGGAAGTGAGTTCAACTAACGTGCCAAAAGCATTTGAAGCATTTGATCCAAATGCAATAAGTAAGTGCAGGAGCAAGAACATGGGATTTATCGGAATGATCAAAATGGTTGCTTGCCTTGTTGCTCAGAGGAGTGACAATATCCGTCAGACATATATTCGGTGGAATCCGGGGGAGCGGAGCCTACCGATAGGAATGACATGAATCAATATCAACAATATGCAATCGAGATGATGCATGAGCATGGCATGAGAATGCAAGGTGATATACTATTATAACTAACATGTATTAGGTTTGAAGTTGATTTGAATCAAATTCAAATATCACTTCAAACGAGGTATTCTCGGATACCATTTTAATTGATTCGACCTGATGCTCAGATCAACTTGATGTTAACATGCATGGAATGACATGTTTGGTTGCTGGTTGGTAATTAGGACAGTATTTGATCATGTCAATCATAGTGAAATTTAAATACTTTCCATAATCCATGTATAAAGTATTTATAAGAATTGACTTATTCATTAATCTACATGTTTGGGTTCTGTAACATTTTCAAACATGTTTGAAAATGACATATTCAGATTCCTTGAATTTTTTTGATACTTTTTCATATATAAATTATTTTCATTGGAGTTACAGATTAATTTCTATGAATATTTGAAGTTTTCAACATTTCTAGAATTATTCTTATATTGGAAAATCCCTTTACTGCATCAGCATGACATCAGCAGGTCCAACTGGCTGTTGAAAGTCAAACCTGACCAGTGGGACCTACTGGTCAGTGTCTCTGGTCAGTTTTAGATTAAAATTAAACTTAATTACTAATTAATCTCACTGGACCCACATGTCAGTGACTTATCAAATTAATTGAATTTATTTTCTT
Source organism: Hordeum vulgare subsp. vulgare (assembly GCF_904849725.1). Lineage (NCBI taxonomy): Eukaryota > Viridiplantae > Streptophyta > Magnoliopsida > Poales > Poaceae > Hordeum > Hordeum vulgare. The sequence goes on along the minus strand of NC_058524.1, from coordinate 326,730,859 downwards.
TAATCCTAAACTCCCAAAGGCTAGCCCCACACGTTAGTGGCTCAGGCCAGCAGAGATCCATCAGCGGCGAGGTCGTCCTCGCCGGCGGGGAGCCTCCGGCGAGCACCAGTACGTCGGAGGGGATCGTTAATGGCGCACGAGGGGACAAACTCGGCGCGTGGAGCACCAGAGGAACGACACTTCTCCCGCGGGTTCATTTTTGCACTTGGCTGGGGCTGATCTGGCCGGAGATGACCCCGGCGACGAGCTTGCCGGCGGCCAAGGTTCGGGCGTCATTGGGGTCTTCGATACAGAGGGAGTTACGCACGGGACTTAGCTCGTGCGGCATCTACGCGACGGCCTAAAGCTGCTGGTGGCCTCAGAAGGACGAGCTGATCACCAGAGGGCTACCGGCGACGAGCTCCCGCGGCAGATCTCGTCGGGCTCCGATGGAACTAGGCCTAGAGGAGGGGATCGACGGGGAGATCTTAGGGGAAAGATGCGCAAGCTCACGAGGCGTGCAGTGGTGGCGCTAGCTTGCTCGGGGACGGCCTGGAGAGGAAGAACGCCGGCGATGAACTTCGGTGATCCGAGGAAGAAGACGACTGCGTCTCGTCGTTTCACTGTGTCTCGGCGTCGGGCTCGTGGTTAGAAAGCTTCAGGGAGTTGCGGCGGACCTATTGCGCAGCTCAGGAGGAAGAAGGGTAGGCTAGAACGACATCGAGCTCGAGCTCTGATCGGGCTCCAATGGCGGCAGAAAGAAACGAGGCAGAGGGGGAGAATGAGCTGGGGAACGGATAGCTACGAGCTCGGGGAGGTTATCCCCGGGCTTGCCAGCGCGAAGCGGCGGCCAGACAGCCAGGGAGCTGCGTGGAGGCCCGCGGCGACGCGGCGGCCACCTCCTGCTCCTACTGGCGAGGAGGAAGACGACAAGAGCAGATGGGCCGGGCCAGGTGAGCGTCAGGTAAGGTTTTTCTCATTTTCTTTCTGATTTGTTTCTGTTTTGCTATTTCATTAACTTGCTATTTATTTCAGGTCCCAAATAGTTTGTAAAAGCTATTTTAAACACACCAGAATATTTGTTGGAATATTTCCAACCATTCCCAAAGTTTTCAACATTTTTGAAAGTTTAAAGTTTCTGATTTCAAATTTAAAACTTGAAACCAGTAGCTTTTTGCATTTATTTAAAATGCTTAAAGTGTCAAGAAAAAGGTTTTCTTCATTGCTTATTTACTTTCATGATTTATCAGAAAGATTGAACTTTTCTTGAGGCCACTTTGGTTTCATTGATTTTAACTAGTTTGAATTTTCCTTTATTCTTTTGAAGTGGCTAGGGTTTTAGCATTTTCCTTCATCACTTACTTTGTACTTGTTGAGAATTTCCTAGATGCAATGCAAAGAAAACATGAGCACAAAGCTAACTTGCTTAAGGGGTTAGGGATGTGACATGTACGAATGCACTGTCATGTCCTTTGAATTGACGAATGCCCAGCTTACTTCATGTACCTCATGAATAAGGTCTTCATGGAATACCTGGACAAGTTTGTCGTCGTATCCATTGACGACATATTAATCTTTTCCAAGTCCGAAGAAGAGCATGAGAAACACTTGAGGTTAGTATTGGAAAAGCTTCGAGAGCACTAAATGTATGCCAAGTTCAGCAAATGCCAGTTTTGGCTGAACGGAGTTGGATTCCTGGGTCATACCATGACAACAAGTGGATTGGCAGTTGATCCCTCTAAGATTACCACGGTAACCAACTGGGAATAGCCAATCGACGTGAAGGAAGTCAGGAGCTTGCTCGGACTCGCAGGGTATTACCGTCAGTTCGTAGAAGGATTCTCCCGCATCGCGCGACCTATGACTCAGCTATTGAAGAAAGGCAAGAAGTTTGAATGGACGACGGAATGTGAGGCAAGCTTCCAAGAGTTGAAGAAGAGGATAACCACCGCCCCAGTATTGGCCACTCCAGATATCAGCAAGGAGTTCGTGATATATTGCAATGCCTCAAGGACCGGGCTAGGTGGGGTTCTAATGCAGGATGGCAGAGTCGTGGCATACTTTTCACGGCAACTGCGCCCACATGAGGAGAACTATGCCAGCCATGATCTCGAGTTGGCAGCTGTAGTGCATGCTCTGAAGAAATGGCAACATTACCTTCTGGGGAAACGATGTGAAATATACACTGACCACAAGAGTCTAAAGTATATCTTCACCCAAAGAGAATTGAATATGAGGCAAAGGAGATGGTTGGAGTTAATCAAGGACTACGACCTCATCATTCAATATCACCCCGGTAAGGCAAACGTATTGGCTGATGCCTTGAGTCAGAAGACCAGCACCTTAACCGTCATGCTTAAGGAAAGGCAGCCCGCCTTATATGAAGAATTGGAGAACTTCGGTTTGGAACTAGTGGAATCTGGCTTCCTGGATAACCTCGAAGTCAAACCCACGCTGGAAGATAACATCAAGGGAGCCAGAAGGGCCACAAGAGCATTGAGGGTATCAAGAAGAAGATTCCATAAGGCAAGACCCCAAGATTCTTGGAGGATGATCAAGGAGTGGTGTGGTTTGGGAAACCTTTATGCGTACCCAACAAGGCTGAACTCAAGGATCTGATCCTACGGGAAGCTCATGATACACCCTACTCCATCCACCCCGGTGGTACCAAGATGTATCAAGATCTCTGAGAAAGATTCTGGTGGCACAACATGAAGAGGGAAATCGCGTCATATGTGGCCAAGTGCGATGTGTGCCAGCAAGTTAAGGTTGAGCATCAGCAACCCGCAGGGCTACTACAACCTCTCAAGGTGCCGCAATGGAAGTTGGACAAGGTAGGGATGGATTTTATTACCGGCTTACCAAGGTCTAGCAAGGGCCATAACTCGATATGGGTTGTTGTCGACCATTTGACCAAAGTGGCCCATTTCATTCCTGTCAACACCACTTATGACGTGAACAAGTTGGCTAGTCTCTATATCGAGCGCATAGTAAGCCTTCATGGAGATCCCAAGGAGATTGTATCTGACCGAGGCACGCAGTTCACCTCGAGGTTTTGGAGAAAACTTCAAGAGGCCCTCGGTACCAAGCTCTCTTTTAGCACCGCCATCCACCCGCAGACGGGAGGACACACGGAAAGGGTGAATCGGATACTCGAAGATATGCTCCGCGCATGCGTCCTAGCGCACGGAGCCAAATGGGAAGACTATGTGCCGTTCGCTGAGTTTTCATATAACAACAGCTACCAGTCCAGTCTCCAGATGGCCCCGTTCGAAGTGCTGTACGGACGGAAATGCCGCACCCCGCTCAACTGGTCTAAGACCGGAGACAGGCTGATTTTTGGACCAGAAATTTTGCACATGGTAGAAGAGAAGGTGCAATTAGTCCAAGAAAATCTGAAAGCAGCCAAGTCGCGACAAAAGAGCTATGCACACTCTCGCTGCAGGAATGTGGAGTTCATTCCCGGAGATCTGGTGTACCTCTGTGTTTCACCTCTCAAGGGAACAAAGCGTTTCCACGTTAAGGGGAAACTCGCTCGAAGGTTCATTGGGCCATTTAAGATCACGGCAAGGTGCAGAGAGGTCGCTTATCAGTTGGAGTTACCTCCAGAACTTTCAGGTGTGCGCAACGTCTTCCATGTGTCACGACTTAGGAAGTGTCTCCAAGCGCCAAGTCGTTCCGATCTTACAAGGACATTGATCACCGGGCCATTGACCTTCAGTCTGATCTCACCTACCGCAAGAGGCCAATCCGCATTCTGGATGAAGCACAAAGATGCACCAGGAGCCGCACTATCAAGTATTTCAAGGTTCAATGGAGCAACCACACCGAAGCCGAAGCTACATGGGAGTGTGAAGACTATCTCCGATCTGAGTTTCTAGACCTTTTTAGCATCTAGCTTAGGAATCTCGGGGACGAGATTCTTGTAAGGGGGATAGGTCTGTCACACCCTGTTTTTGTTATCACTTGTGTGTATGGTGAAATTCTGAGCTTGTTAAAACTTTTTCAAAACTAGTGTTGTGAGTGCCATGATTGACATTGTATGCTTGTATGCCTGATCATGTGAGGATTTAAAGCCCTAAAGTCTTTGATATTATACTGATTTCAAAAACCCTTGCTTATTTCTGACCGAAGTAAAACCACCTTGAGATTGCACTACAAGTCCGTCATAGAAAGCAGTGCTTCTACTCATATTTGGTAATCAGATTTTTACCTATCTTTATATTTCAAAACCACAAAATAATGATTTTTGTGATTATTTTCCTAATTAAATAACCTGTCCATTTCTAAGGCCAGAATTGGTATTCCAACATGGAAAAAATACTTTTCTGCTTTAGAGATGATCAGAAGGACATATATTTTCCATACATAGGATTTTAAACCCCATTTTATATTATATTTATTGATTAAAACTATGAAAGATAATTCTGTCTATTTTGACATTTTGAAATATTTACAAAGGAAATATTTTCAATAAATTCCTAGAAAATAGCAGTGTTATCCCTAAGCTTTGTTTGGTGTCCACATAAAGTTTCTCCTTGATGAAAGGTGGACAAGGCCCCCAAATACCCCAAAAACCTTGTCTGTCCAGAATCAAGTTAGAGCAACTCTACAACAAAGTTTGTCCAATGATGCTGAAACTTTGCAAGAGTGCCTAATACCTCAAATGAGGGTTCCACACAAAAAATGGAATTTGTGGGACTTTGTTTGCCCACAATCCCTTTGGAAGGGACAGATCTGGTCATATTGGAGTGTTTTCAAGTTTACAAAGCTAAACTTGTCCTTTGGAGCTCAAAATTGGTAAAACTCCATGGTTTACCACCAAACCCAAACTTGTTAAGTTGCAGCACCAGTGGTGGGGTGCAACCCCCTGAAGCCACTGTCGAACACCTTTTGACAGATAGGAAAAAAGCCACCTTAGCCACAGCTAAACCAAACTCCTTTGCTTCAAACTCTTAGATTAAGTGGCCAGCACCTGTGTCTAACCCCAGTCAACCGGCCCCTCACTGGTTCAAAGTGGAAAGGCCAAAAAACCCAATTTAGGTCTCAGTTCATGACTGACAGCACCAGTATTTCTTGCCTCCCTTGACCAGCCGAAGCTCCCACAAGAACCAAACGGCTAGCCACACCCCCAGCAAGTGACAGGACATGCTAGACACATCCAAAGTGCCTCAGAGTGCACCAGCATGCCGTGGCATGCCAAAACTGCGCTCCAGGCACGCTACAGGGAGTCACCTAGGTGGGGGCGATGCCCTCGGCCAGTTCCAGCCTCCCCCGAGATGTCCAACCTCTTCCCCGACAACCCATCTCCGTCGAGCAAGCCTCAGGGCCCCTCCTCTCCCGCGCTAGAGCTCGCGCGACGCGTGCCCGTGCGCACGAGAACCGTCCAAGGTTGCGCGGCCACGAATGCTCGACTCCTCTCGCTTTCTCTCTATTGCAGATGGTTCGGGCGGTCCAAAACCACGTCCTGAGACCATGGTTTCGACCCCAACCTCTCTCTGCACCCCCATGCGCGCCACGGTGAGTCACCGGTGCTCCCGAATCTGCTCACCGTCGCGGGCCTGTAAATAGCCCTCCCCCTCGCTCCAACACCCATCAGATAGCTTCACCACGATCACTAGTACCTCCCTAGCCACCCCAGCAAACCAGCAGAGCCCCGGTGCTCGAGATCGACCGAGGCCCCTCCGCCTCGGAGCTCCGGTCGATCTCCGGCTACACGGCGGCTCCTATGCCCCTCGACCCACCAAACTAACCCCCTCGATCCCCGGAAGCTTTCCCCCAACTCGCCCAAGCTTTTCCGTGTCTCTAGCCACCCCCTCGACCACCTCCCGAAACTCCTCCGCCACGGCCTCCTTGTCGCCAGCGAACCCCTGCCTCCCCGACGTTGTTTCGACCACCAGCAGGTAGGCGACAACAAGGCGAACCCATTCCTGTGTTCGTAGGGGCATGAGCGCGTCGGGAACCTCGTCGGCCTCCTCCTAATCTTCTATGGCCGGAGGTAGGAGACGACCCCGACAGGTGTGCCCCACCTGTCGGTGGCCCAGCCTCGTCCCCCGCGCTGACCTCGGCCGCTGACCGCAGGGCCCCGCGCGTTAGGTTGAAACCTGACGGCACTCGCGCCTGGGCAGGCTGTCAGCTGGCCATGGGCCAGCCCAGCTCTGGGCCGAGCCAGGCCGGGAGTTAGCCTGATTTTCTTTTATTTTTAAACCCTGGTTTCTAATATTTTTATAAAAACATTTAACCAGTGTAAAAATATAATTCCTCCACTGTTATTCATCTAAAAATGTGTAGTATTTAATGATATGCTTAGATGAATTTTTCCAACAACTATTCTATTTTATATTAATAAAAAGGACTAAATTGGAATAGTTTTGCTTCTGTTTGGTTGATTTCAAAAAAATTCCTTCAAGGAAAACTAAGGCAAATATTTTTTAAATGATACCTTAGATTTATCACTAATAGAGAACATTTTTTTAAATAACTTTGTGGACTGTTTCTGTGTGAGCTATTTCTTATTTACTATTTTATCGACGATAGAAAATGCGTGTGACGAGGGAATCAAAGCGGAAGACCTTGAAGAACCCGGATACTTAGCTGACCAAGGCAAGCAGCCCTTTGACCATGACTGAGCATATGTTACTTTGCATGTTAAAAATAGCAAGTATTCCCGTTGCATATGATCATAAGTGCCGGTAATGATTTGATATGATTTTACCGAAGGCTCCCCCGGAGCACATGCATTGAGCTTGACCCTACGCCTTGAGGGTCATGCTAATACCATGTTGACAAGTAAAGATAGATGTAGATTCATCATGATCATAAAGCAAGAGCTTACTAATACCCTGTCGGGTGCCACTAATGTCCGAGGGTGATGATGAGTTAGGTGGTCACTTTTGGTGAAGTGATGCACTCGGTATTTGTGTGAGTATGGTTTCGGAAATGGGATTAGATTTATGATGTGTCGACCGTCCCAACCTTACCAGTACGACCGCGTCACCCCTTATGGGATGGGAATATGTTAATTACTCTGGTCGGTGCTAGCAAAGAGCCACATTACTAGTGGCGGGAGTGATGTGTGGTCACTCTCGTGATGGGGTCGTGCCGGGTAGGATGACTATGCCATTTTTATGAGTTCCACTCACACCGTTGGTCCCCACATGGTTGGTACTGTCCAGAGTTGGTGCTCGTAAGACATACAACATGTGGGCTGGGTACCAATCGAGTGGGCCTCTTTGTCTAGTATCGTCAGGGGAAAGGCATTGATCGGGTACTTACCTCGGGTATGTGATATACCGCGAGTCGTGGATGACATGGAAGTTTCACGGATCTTGTGGGTCCAGCGTACTACCTTTGCAGAGTGTAAACTATTCAAATAGCAGTGTCCACGGTAAAGGACAGTTGGGTAGTCTTGCTTAAACTACGTCCAGTTATTTCCGCATAAACCTAGTGTGTGTGAGTGTGTGCGTGTGTGGTGATGAGAAAGGTGTTGCTTTGATCGCAATGATATGACCAAGTTCGGTGGCTTGGCATATAGGGTGAACCCGGATGGTTCATCCCTCGACAGATATATTGATATCTGTAACCTGTTCTTCAAGAGTAATTCTTTAACTTGATGCATACTCATGATCATTCCACCCAGATGAGTTACACTAAAGATGCATGATATTGTTATCCTTCACTTTCGTTTATTATATCATGCACTGTTTGCGAGTATATTCAAAGTACTCATTGGCTTGCCACTGGTTATGTTATTGACCAGACATGGAAGGACCGGAGTTTGGAGATGAGTACGTCTTCGGAGACACCCCTGCGAACTAGGACGCTTCCAAGTCAGAATGCCTGTCGGTGTAGACTTGATGGCATGGGCACCCGCTTAGCCCTTTGCTTTCCGCTATTAGTGTATCCGAGTGATTTGGCCTTAGGCCCTGTCTTGTGAACTTGACCCTGCGGTCATGTGTTGTAATAATTGGTACTTGGATGTAAGACTCTTTTATTCGGTATCTGTGTTCGGCGATCATTGATCTCTGGGATCACTCAGCACGGCGATTCTTGACTAGTAAGTCGGGGTCCCCACACCGGTAATGCCCGAAACTTTCCGGTGACCAAATGAAACCATCCTATATATCAATCTTCGTTTCCGGACCATTCTGAAAACCCTCGTGACATCAGTAATCTCGTCCGGGACTCCAAAGAAAATTCGGTAACCACACATATAACTCAATTATACTAAAACATCATCGAACCTTAAGTGTGCAGACCCTGCGGGTTCGAGAACTATGTAGACATGACCCGAGACACTCTTCGGTCAATATCCAATAGCGGGACCTAGATGCCCATATTGGATCCTATATATTCTCCGAAGATCTTATCGGTTGAACCTCAGTGCCAAGGATTCATATAATCCCGTATGTCATTCCCTTTGTCCTTCGGTATCTTACTTGCCCGAGATTCGGCCATCGGTATCCGTATACCTATTTCAATCTCGTTACCGACAAGTATCTTTACTCGTTCCGTAATACAAGATCCCGTGACTTACACTTAGTCCCATTGCTTGCAAGGCTTATTTGTGATGTTGTAATACCAAGTGCGCCCCGAGATACCTCTCCGTCACACAGAGCGAGAAATCCCAGTCTTGATCCATACTAACTCAATGGACACCTTCGGAGATACCTGTAGAGCACCTTTATATTCACCCAGTTATGTTGCAAAGTTTCATACGCACAAGGTATTCCTCCGGTGTCAGTGAGTTATATGATCTCATGGCCATAGGAATAAATACTTGACATGCAGAAAACAATAGCAACAAAATTACACGATCACATACTTCATTCATAGTTTGGGTCTAGTACATCACATGATTCTCCTAATGATGTGATCCAGTTATCAAGTGACAACACTTACATATGGTCAGAAAACCTTGACCATCCTTGAACAACTGGCTAGCCAACTAGAGGCTTGCTAGGGACATTTTTTGGTCTATGTATCCACGCATGTATCTATGTTTTCATTCAATATAATTATAGCATGGATAATAAATGATTACCTTGAAACAGGAAATATAATAATAACTATTTTATGATTGCCTCTAGGGCATATTTCCAACAGTCGCCCACTTGCACTAGAGTCAATAATCTAGTCCTCACAGCGCCACGCGATTTATGTTGTAATAAATCTAACACCCATACAGTTCTTGTGTTGATCATGTTTTGCCCGTGGAAGAGGTTTAGTCAGCGGTTCTGCTACATTCAGATCCGTGTGCACTTTGCAAATATTTACGTCCTCTCCTTCGATGTAGTCGTGGATGAGGTTGAAGCATCGTTTGATGTGCCTGGTCTTCTTGTGAAAACTTGGTTCCTTTGCTAAAGCAATGGCACCAGTGTTGTCACATAACAGAGTTATCGTATTTAGTGTGCTCGGCACAACTCGAAGATCCGTCATGAACTGCTTCATCCAGACACCCTCCATAGCTGCCTCCGAGGCAGCCATGTACTCCGCTTCACATGGAGAATCTTCTACGACGCTTTGGTTGGAACTGCACCAGCTTACCGTACCCCCATTAAGAATAAATATGTATCCGGTTTGAGACTTCGAGTCATCTGGATCTGTGTCAAAGCTTGCGTCGACATAACCCTTTACGACGAGCTCTTCGTCACCTCTATAAACGAGAAACATTTCCTTAGTCCTTTTCGCGTACTTCAGAATATTCTTAACCGTTGTCCAGTGATCCACTCCTGGATTACTTTGAAACCTTCCTGCCATACTTATGGCCAAGCTAATGCCTGGTCTACCTCACATCATTGCATACATGATAGAACCTATGGCTGAAGCATAGGGGACGGAACTCATTTCTTCTCTATCTTCCGCAGTTGCTGGGCACTGAGTCTTACTCAATTTTATACCTTTTAACACTAGCAAGAACCCTTTCTTGGACTGTTCCATTTTAACTTCTTCAAAACTTTATCAAGGTATGTGCTCTGTGAAAGTCCTATCAGGCGTCTCGATCTATCCCTATAGATCTTAATGCCTAGAATGTAAGCAACTTCTCCTAGGTCCTTCATAGAGAAACTTTTATTCAAGTAATCCTTTACGCTCTCCAAAAACTCCATGTTGTTTCCAATCAGCAATATGTCATCCACCTATAATATTAGAAACGCCACAAAGCTCCCACTCACTTTCTCGCAAATACAAGATTATCCAACCACTTGTATAAACCCAAATGCTTTGATCACCTCATCAAAGCGCTTATTCCAACTCTGAGATGCTTGCACCAGTCCATAAATGGATCGCTGGAGCTTGCATAATTTGTTAGCATTCTTTGGATCGGCAAAACCTTCGGGTTGCATCATATACAACACTTCCTTCAGAAAACCGTTAAGGAACGCCGTCTTGACATCCATCTGCGAGATTTCATAATCGAAAAATGCAGCTATTGCTAACATGATTTGGACGGACTTAAGCATTGCTACCGCTGAGAACGTCTCATCGTAGTCAATTCCTTGAACTTGTGAAAAACCCTTTGCCACAAGTCAAGCTTTATAAACGGTCACATTATCGTCCGCGTCCGTCTTCTTCTTAAAGATCCATTTGTTCTGAATAGCCTTCAGGTAATACTTCCAAAGTCCACACTTTGTTTTCATACATAGTTCCTATCTCGGACTTCATGGCCTCCAGCCATTTGTTGGAATCCGGGCCCACCATTGCTTCTTCATAATTCGCAGGTTCATTGTTGTCTAACAACATGATTGATAAGACAGGATTACCATACCACTCAGGACTAGTATGTGATATTGTCGACCTGCGAGGTACGACAGGAACTTGATCCAAAGTTTCATGATCATCATCATTAACTTCCTCCTGAACCGGCGTCGCTTCGACAGAGGTTTCCCCCTGCCCTGCACCACCATCTAGAGGGATTAGAGGTTCGACAACCTCATCAAGTTCTATCTTCCTCCCGCTCAATTCTTTCGAGAGAAACTCCTTCTCAAGAAAAGCTCCGTTCTTAGCAACAAACAATTTGCCCTCGGATTTGAGATAGAAGGTGTACCAACTGTCTCCTTTGGGTAACCTATGAAGACGCACTTTTCCTCTTTGGGTTCCAGCTTTTCAGGCTGAAGTTTTTTGACATAAGCATCACATCCCCAAACTTTAAGAAATGACATTTATTGTCTTTTGCCATACCATAGTTCGTATGGTGTCGTCTCAACGGATTTTGATGGTGCCCTATTTAAAGTGAATGCAGCTGTCTCTAATGCATAACCCCAAAACGATAACGACAAATCGGTAAGAGACATCATAGATCACACCATTTCTAGCGAAGTACAATTACGATGTTCAGACACACCATTATGCTGTGGTGTTCCAGGCGGTATCAACTGTGAAACTATTCCACATTGTCTTAAGTGAGCACCAAACTCGAAACTCAGATATTCACCCCCACGATCATAACGTAGGAACTTGATCTTCTTGTTACGATGATTCTCAACTTCACTCTGAAATTGCTTGAACTTCTCAAACGTTTCAGACTTGTGCTTCATCAAGTATATATATCCATACCTACTCAAATCGTTAGTGAAGGTGAGAAAATAATGATATCCGCCGCGCGCCTCCACACTCATCGGACCGCACACATCGGTATGTATGATTTCCAACAAGTCACTTGCACGCTCCATTGTTCCCGAGAATAGAGTCTTAGTCATCTTGCCCATGAGGCATGGTTCGCATGTGTCAAGTGATTCAAAATCAAGTGACTCCGAAAGCCCATCGGAATGGAGTTTCTTCATGCGCTTTACACCAATATGACCTAAGCGGTAGTGCCACAAAAACATGGCGCTATCATTGTTAACTCTACATCTTTTGGTCTCAATGTTATGTATATGTTTATCATCGCTATTAAGATTCAATATGAACAATCCTCTCACATTGGGTGCATGACCATAAAAGATATTACTCATAGAAATAGAACAACCATTATTCTCTGACTTAAACGAGTAACCGTGTCGCAATAAACAAGATCCAGATATAATGTTCATGCTTAACTCAGGCTCTAAATAACAACTATTTAAGTTCATAACTAGTCCTGATTGTAACTGAAGTGAGATTGTGCCGACGGCGATTGCATCAACCTTGGAACCATTTCCCACGCGCATCGTCACTTGATCCTTCGCCAACCATCGTTTATTCCGCAGTTCCTGCTTCGAGTTGAAAATATGAGCAACAGAACCGGTATCATATACCAAGGCACTAGTACGACAGTTGGTTAAGTACACATCAATAACTTGTATATCAAATATACCTGATTTTTCCTTGGCCGCCTTCTTATCAACCAAATACTGGGGGCAGTTGCGTTTCCAGTGACCCAATCCCTTGCAATAATAACACTCTATTTCAGGCCTAGGTCCAACCTTGGGATTCTTCGTCGGATTGGCAACAGGCTGCCCGCTCTTCTTGGAGTTACCCTTCTTGCCTTTGTCGTTTCTCTTGAAACCAGTGGTCTTATTGACCATCAACACTTAATGCTCTTTCTGGAGTTCTGACTCTACGACTTTCAGCATCGCGAGTAACTCATCGGGTGACTTGTTCATCCCTTGCATGTTATAGTTCAACACAAAGCTCTTATAGCTAGGTGGCAGTGATTGAAGAATTATGTGACTGATAGCCTCTTGTGGGAGTTCAATCAACAGCTCAGCTAGACAGTTTGAGTACCCAGACATTTTGAGCACATGTTCAGTGACACACGAATTCTCCTCCATCTTACAAGCATAGAATTTATCGGAGGTCTCATACCTCTTGATCCGAGCGTTCTTCTAAAAGATAAACTTCAGCTCCGGGACCATCTCATATGCTCCATGACGCTCAAAGCAACGTTGAAGTCCCGGTTCCAAGCCATACAAGACTGCACATTGAACTACTGAGTAGTCCTCCTTACGTGTTAACCAGGCGTTCAAAACATCTTGGCTAGACGTAATGGGTGGTTCATCTCCTAGCGTAGCATTAAGGACATAATCCTTCTTCCCAGCTTGCAGGACCAGCTTTTGATTACGAGCCTAGTCTACAAAGTTGCTTCCATCATCTTTCAGCTTAGCTTTCTCTTGGAACGTATTAAAATTCAAGGTTGCAACTGCGTGAGGCAATGATCTACAACACAAATATTCCAAAGTGGAGTTAGACTATGTTTAAGATAATTAGAGTTTAACTAATCAAATTACTGATAAACTCCCACTCAAAAAGTACATCTCTCTAGTCATTTGAGTGGTACATGATTCAGATTCACTAACTCAAGTCTGATCATCATGTTTGTTGAGAATAGTTTCAGTGGTAAGCATCTCTATGCTAATCATATCAACTATATGATTCATGCTCGACCTTTCGGTCTCATGTGTTCCTAGGCCATGTCTGCACATGCTAGGCTAGTAAAGTTTAACCCGAGTGTTCCGCATGTGCAACTGTTTTGCACCTGTTGTATGTGAACGTTGAGTCTATTACACCCGATCATCACGTGGTGTCTCGAAACAACGAACTACCGCAACGGTGCACAGCCGGGGAGAACACAATTTCATCTTGAAATTTTAGTGAGTGATCACCTTATAATGCTACCGTCGTTCTAAGCAAAATAAGGTGCATAAAAGGATTAACATCACATGCAATTCATAAGTGACATGATATGGCCATCATCTTGTGCTTCTTGATCTCCATCACCAAAGCACTGACATGATCTTCTTGTCACCAGCGCCACACCATGATCTCCACCATCATGATCTCCATCATCGTGTCACCATCAAGGTTGTTGTGCTATCTATGCTATTACTACTAAAGCTACTACCTAGCAATATAGTAAGTGCATCTGCAAATGCAAACGTTAGTTTAAAGACAATCCTATGGCTCCTGCCGGTTGCCGTAGCAACGACGTGCAAGTCGATATTAACTATTACAACATGATCATCTCATACATCCAATATATCACATCACATCATTGGCCATATCATATCACAAGCATACCCTACAAAAACAAGTTAGACGTCCTCTAATTTGTTGTGGCATGTTTTACGTGGCTGCTATGGGTATCTAGTATGATCGCATCTTACTTACGCAAAAACCACAACGGAGATTTGCAAATTTCTATTTAAACTCTTGCCAAGGACCACCTCAGTGAAATACAATTCAACTAAAGTTGAATAAACACGCACCCGCCAGTCATCTTTATGCAACGAGTTGCATGTTGGTCGATGAAACCAGACTCTTGTAAGCGTACGAGTAATGTCGGTCCGGGCGGCTTCAATTCAATAATACCGCCGAATCGAGAAAAGACAAAGGACGGCAGCAAATCGAACATCGACGCCCACGAAACCTTTTGTGTTCTACTCGAGATAACATCAATGCATGAACCTAGCTCATGACGCCACTGTTGGGGAAAATTGCATGGGAAACAAAAAAAATCCTACACCTACGAACACCTATCATGGTGATGTCCATCTACGAGAGGAGATTAGATCTACGTAACTTTGTAGATCGCTAAGCTGGAAGCGTTAAGAAACGCGGTTGATGTAGTGGTACAGCTTCGTGATTCAAATCAATGTTGTCCCGCAAACCGTTCCGATCTAGCACCAAACGGACGGCACCTCCGCGTTCGGCACACGTACAGCTCGATGACGATCTCGGCCTTCTCGATCCAGCAAGAGAGACGGAGAAGTAGATGAGTTCTCCGGCAGTGTGACAGCCTCCGATGGTGGTGATGATCTACTCATGCAGGGCTCCGCCCGAGCTTGGCAGAAATCCGATCTAGAGGTGAAACTACGTGCTATAGGTTTGAGTTGCATGTGGCAAAGTTTTGTCTCAAAAGCCCTTAAACCACCAGTATATATAGGAGGAGGGGAGGGGCTAGCCTTGGGGATCAAGGAGCCCCTTGGTGCGCTAGCCGAAGGGAGGAGGTGGACTCTCACCCCAATTCGGTTTGGGTGAAGGAGTCCACTCCTTGCTTCCCACCTCCCTCTTTCCATTTTTTTCTTTCCTTTCGTATTTTCCCTTGTGGCGCCATGGCCCTATTGGGCTAGCCTCACCAGTCCACTAAGGGCTGGTGCGCCACCCTAGGGTCACAGGGCTCACACCCGGGTGGGTGGGCCCCTCCCGGTGAATACCGGGAACCCATTCGTCACTCCCAGTACACTGTCGGTAATGCCCGAAACTTTCCGGTTACCAAATGAAACCATCCTATATATCAACCTTCGTTTCCGGACCATTCCAAAAACCCTCGTGACGTCCGTGATCTCATCCGGGACACCGAACAACATTCGGTAACCACACATATAACTCAACTATACCAAAACATCATCGAACCTTAAGTGTGCACACCCTGCGGGTTCGAGAACTATGTAGACATGACCCGAGACACTTCTCGGTCAATATCCAATAGCGGGACCTGGACGCCCATATTGGATCCTACATATTCTCCGAAGCTCTTGTCGGTTGAACCTTAGTGCCAAGGATTCACATAATCCTGTATGTCATTTCCTTTGTCCTTCGGTATGTTACTTGCCCGAGATTCGATCGTCGGTATCAGTATACCTATTTCAATCTCGTTACCGGCAAGTCTCTTTACTCGTTCCGTAATACAAGATCCCGTGACTTACAGTTAGTCACGTTGCTTGCACGGCTTATTTGTGATGTTGTATTACCGAGTGGGCCCCGAGATACCTCTCCATCACACGGAGTGACAAATCCCAGTCTTGATCAATACTAACTCAACATACACCTTCGAAGATACCTGTAGAGCACGTTTATAGTCACCCAGTTATGTTGCGATGTTTGATACACACAAGGTATCCCTTCGGTGTCAGTGATTTATATGATTGGAATAAATACTTGACACACAGAAAACAATAGCAACAAAATGACATGATCACATGCTATGTTCATAGTTTGGGTCTAGTCCATCAAATGATTCTCCTAATGATGTGACCTAGTTATCAAGTGACAACACTTGCATATGGTCAGAAAACCTTGACCATCCATGATCAACTGGCTAGCAAACTAGAGGCTTGCTAGGGACATTGCTTTGTCTATGTATCCACACATGTATCTATGTTTTCATTCAATACAATTATAGCATGGATAATAAACGATTATCTTGAAACTGGAAATATAATAGTAACTATTTTATCATTGCCTCTAGGGCATATTTCCAACAAGAACGCGAGGAGTACCTCGCCGAATCCAAGGGGATCTCCTTGCTCTTTCCGTCTCAGACCCTCACGAGCCCCAATAAATACTCCTCTCCTCCCCCTCTCTTCGTTCCCCACGAGAGCCGCCCGAATCCCTCGCCGAAACGCCGCTCGCCACTCGCTAGAGTTCCGCCGAAGCCGAAGCTCCAAGCTTCCGCTGCCTCTCCTCCCGTCGCCCCGAGCCCCATCCGCCGCCACCTCGACGCGCCAGAGCTTCCCCATCGCTGACTGGACCCCGCCGCTGCCCCAGCCAGCCACCGGAGCCGCCTCCCCGTCCACCTCCACCTTCGGTCGGAGCCACGACTCGTCGTAGTCCCTTCCAGCCGCGGTGAGCACCTGCTTTTTCCCCTCCACCGTCAGATCCTCTATCTATGGCTTAGATTAGATCTATTATACCTGTTCGGTTTAGATAAGAAAACCATGGTTTTCTGTTAATAATTATTTTAACCGAAAGGTTTTCTTTCAGTTACGGTCGTTCGTTAGTTAGCCCACTCAGCTCACAGCTCCTGGCCATTAGCAAATTGCCACGTGGCACCCCTGTTCACTAGCTAGCACGTTTTTTTCTGCAACTATTATTAAAAACCAGAAACTTTCTGTTTTGTTTTGGCTCTAACTTTTATTCTATAACTCCAAATTAGGTGATTCTTTTTTGCATTGGATCAAAAAATTTATGTAGTTTATGTGGATGTAAAACGTGTCCATGTTTGAATATTTAAATTTTGAGTTTAAACAGATTTGAGTTAAACCTTGTTCTGTGATTATCTGGAGTTTAAAAATAGGTTTTGTGTTGGGTTTTTTTTTGCTACTGGTCACTAGTGATCTTATTTATTACTAGGTTTAATTTCAGAATTTTTAGGATATTTTAAATTAGGGTTTTAAGCAAAACATATTCTGTTTAGTTCTTTTTAGGATTATTGCCATTTCTTTTGGTACAATTGTTTTTAATTTGTTTTCTTTTATACTTGTGAAAAGTTATATTTTTAATTTCTGTTAGTTAACAGTAGGTTTTCAACAACAACAAAATTTTAGTTTTATTTTATAGCATGAATTGAATTCTATTTTGGTAATAACTTGCAAATTGATTTCGTTATTAGTTGATTTCCTATTTGAAAATACTTTCAAAATAATATTGTTTTATGAAAAATACTTTATGTTATCTTAGTTAATTTCATATTTTCTTTTCTGTTATTTTACTTCTTTTGTTTTTATTTTCTGGTAATTTTAATTAGAACAAAAACTATTTAGTGATAGTTATAGTAGAAGGCTCGAGAGTTTTTCTTTGAAGTTTATTTTGGATTCTAGTTTGATTTGATTTATTGGATGAATTCTATTTGTTGTTGTGATATTAATTGTTAGAATGATTGCTGGTATAACTGCTTATGTGAATACTATGTTTGATTATATAGAATTCATCGGAGAGTGACGAATAGTTCTATCAAGTTTTTTCTTGAGAGAGATATCTATCTTCATCAACCTTACGAGACAAGTTCATATTGATCATATTTTACCTATGGTTTTATTGCATTAGTTTCAACCTTCTCCACCCATTGCATGGAAAGTAGGTACTTTGAAATTTTGATTCTTGAGTAGTATCTTGTGATAGACACCCATAAGCCCCGTGTTACTCTGTCCGGGATGTTATTTCGCTATGCTTCTAGTTGACGGGTTTGGTTGAGTGTTTATCATGAGTGTTGTGAGAATTTAATAATCAAGACCTGAATACTTCAAGACTTTCAAGACCTCATGATGCAATATACCTCTGGGTGAAGGACGGTTTAGATGGGCTCCCTAGAGAAACCAGTGGATGACCCGGGATGCATGGGGAAATGCCATGACATCTTGCGGAAAGCTTCATCCAGGCACGAAGAGATGAATGGATACTTGAAGACCCAATGCTTACCTGCACAGCCACAAGTCATTATGGGCTCTGCCTTGGTTGGACATTGTGGTGATTCTGGACGGGCAGTGCTACGAGATGTAGAAGAACGTAGGATTTGATGGGCACCGACAGTGGCTCGGAGGAACCCTTTGGAAGACAATGTTTTGATCATCCGGTTCTCAAACACCGTGCAATGCGAGGACTCCAACGGAGGCGATCAAAGCTTGTGGGGAACGTGTGCAAAAGTCCGCAGAGTACTCAAACCTAATCGATTAGCCGTGTCCATGGTCATGGACAACTTGAGCTAAAGGAACTGAAACTATCAGGAATTCTCAACACCATTAACTTATTGATGTGGGTAATATTGATAATTTGGGTATGAGAAATGGTTGGTGGAACCTTTTCATTAACAACCAACAAGGTAGTAAATCTTGCTTTTACCTCTCTCTTTTTGTAGGAAAAATTTGTTTTATTCAAAACTTAAACTATAGCCCCACCTGCCATATATGCATATAGTATAGATGATATTTTCACCCCTCTCTTTTGTGACTAGCCGGCATATTCAATATGCTGACCTACACTATAATGCCCCAAGTGTAACTTGCCATATTTGGAACCTTGCCATGTGTTGGTCCATGATGTCATTGCTATGAGAGCTATATTTCATGTGTTATTTCATGTGATCATACTTTGTCTTCCCTTTGCATTCATTCATCCATATCATTCATGCCTTCATTGTGTTTGTTGTTGTTGTTGATCCATGTATGTGGTATGTGATGTTGTTGTGCTATGTGATCATGAAGTGGTGTTTGAAAGTTGGGTTCCATCTATGATAGTTTTCAACTAGGTTTCAAACCCCCCTTCTTTATTTTCTCAACCTCAAGATTTAATTGCTCTAACCCTAGTTAAAAAATGTAGATCATTTTGAGTGTTTTCTGGTGGATGTGGTGCTAGGTCTAATGTGTTTTGAAACTATGTTTGAGAGGGGTGTTTATTCACAAAACATATTATTTAATTCTGTTTTGTAAATATTTCTTTGCTCCAAAAATTCTCTTTTCATTTTATTTAAATAGGTCATAATTCCCTTATGACGAGGGGCATTTTTATTTTTATTTTGGAGCCATAGATTACCTAGGAGTTATTTGTTTGGTGGCCTTTGTTTTTAA
The DNA here is from genome assembly GCF_904849725.1 of Hordeum vulgare subsp. vulgare. NCBI lineage: Eukaryota > Viridiplantae > Streptophyta > Magnoliopsida > Poales > Poaceae > Hordeum > Hordeum vulgare. The sequence continues at coordinate 326,711,621 of NC_058524.1, read as the reverse complement.
ATAGAAAAACCAAGTGGTTTTTTCTTTCTTACATGGCGCCACCGAGTGGGCTTACTCCTCCTCGCGCAGCAGCCCACTCCTCGTTCCCCTCCTGTTGACGTTGTCTTCCTCCTCACGCTTCTTTCCGTCAGTCTTTCAGAGAGAGAGCGAGATAGAGGGCCGACGCCCTGGCTTATGGACGTCGAGGCGGCCTCCCTCGCCCCCTATAAATTCCTTGGCATGCGTGTCCTGTCTAGGTTTCCTCCAAGACGCCGCCACCTCCTTCCTCTTCCTCCTCCCTCTCGCTAGATCGACAGAAGGTAGGCGAGCTCCTCCTCCGCCATGGCCGATCCCTGATGAGGTCGCCACCGACGACAGCGTACCTCTTCTTCCTCTCCAAGCGATACAAGAGCACGCGGGACCCCAGGGGAGCCCATTCCCGCAGCTAGAGGACGACGATCGCCTCTGCTTCCTCTACTTCGGCGACGACCCCTTCTACTCCGATGACTACCTCAGCAGTGACTTCTTCCTCGACGAACCCTTGTTCCTCTCCGATAGGCTTGGCCTCCTCGACCAGTGGGTGAGCAGTAGGACCCCTTCCCGTTCCCCTGTCGGCAGATCTCACGTAGGGTCATAGCAGCGCCGCCGTATTTCTCTCTGTCGCCGACGCCACCGTGTTCGTGGAGCAGTAGTTGTAGAGCATCTCGCTCCGCGTTTAGGTGTGAAATGGAACCGTGGGAGATCTCTCTTCCTCCCAGCGACGAACGTTGATCAACTTGTAGTGAATCGTCGGCGGTGAGCCTCCCTTGTTCTGGCCACCGCCAGGCTGTAGCAGATCCAGATGGGGTTGCTCAAAAGAGGAAAGCCTCCCTATCTGTTAAGTATCGATCAAGCAGTGAAGTGGTAGCAGTGGGTTTTGTATTCGCGCAGGTCGTGGGTTCGAGCCCCCGCAGCGCCTCTTTTTCTTATTTGATTTTTTGGCACAGTAGCAACAAGGGGAGAACGTACCATGTTCCCTTCCTCTCTCTGTCGAGCTGAGTAGAGGTAGCACAGTGGTTGTGCTTGTGTGTTGTGTGCAGTAGGTTTGTGGTTCGATCCCCAAGCCACCCCTTCTTATTTTGTTATTTTTCTTCTTTGCTGTTTTTATAGTAGTGTTTTTGTAGCATGCTTGGGGAGCAAGGTGAGGTTTTATACCTCACATTCAGTAGGTTTTCATCTTTATTTATTTTAGCTAGTGTGCATGGGTAGGTGTATGTCCATGTGTTGATGTAGATGTGAGCATGTATGTGGTGTGTGCTTGTGGTGATGTGCACTAGTGTAATATGTGTAGGAGTAGTGTGTGTATGTGGTTGCAAGCACACCCATGTGTGAGTGTATGTGCATGTGTGGGTGTCCTTGTGAGTGTGAGCTCATAAGCATGTGTAGTTGTGTGTGTGTGTAGGGATTTAGTGTGTGCATGCTTGATTGTATGTGAGTGCGTATGGTGATGTGCTATGGCACACATACATGAGGTCCAACCTCATGTTCACCATTGGAGTTGTGGTTGTGTGCAAGTGCATGTGTAGGTGAAGAATTAGTGAGTACCACATATGATATGGCACTATTTGGCACTTTAAGAATCTATGTGTTTTTCCTTTCAGTTTTGTGCCTACATGTTGTATGCAAGTACCTAGGTATTATATATGTTTTTCGGGTAGAATCTTCCCAGGAATCCATTGGTGGAATCATATTTCACTTTGGGGCACTTTCTGGAAATGTCATTTTTCTGCCTTGATGCTATGTTTAGAGCTTGGTGCCATGTGGTGTGATGAGCCCATGGGGTTGAACCCTTGATGTGGTAGTAGTGGGTGAACCCCCCTACAACATGGTGGTTTTGTTTTATAATTAGGAGTTTGTATGTGCAAGTTGTGCCTTGTCAAAGTAGGCATGCGACTGAAATTGTCAGCTTGGTGAAAATCTATGATTTTCAGCTAGTGTGAGAAACTCCTGTTATTATCTTCCCTTGTTGTTCTGGTTGCAAAAGCTCATGTGTTGGGAATCAGCCCTTGGAATAAACTAGAGAGTTGGAGCTTTTGTGTTTGTCTAGCTCTTTGTTAAATTTCATGCACTATCACTTCCTGTAGATATTGTTTTGGAGGCTGTCAAAATGCTTCAGAGCATAAACAGCTGGTGAGAATCTGAGATTTTCACTAAGTCCCTGAAATCTGTTATTTTTGTCCAAGTTAGCATCTGTAGATCTTTCTGTGTAACTCCTTTGTATTATCTTCTTGCTCAACCTTGTAGAGCTTTTGAATAGCTTTTGCCACATATCTTGTTTGGCACATTTGGGTGGCTGTAGGTGTTTTGCATGTTGCTGACAAACTGCTATGATGCTGTTTACGACGAATTGCATAGTTTTGTTGTTTTGAAGCTTGTGATAGTAATATTGGTGGTGTGGTGAGTTTCTTTGCACCACCCACCTATATTTGTTTGTTTGATCATGTGGCAACCTGGGAATACCAGAAGTGTGCCATTGGAGTCTGTTTGTGGTGGATTTCATCCATGGGACTCCATATCTTGTTTCGTCGTTTCCGGTTGATCCGTAGCTCCAGTCTCAATGATCTTTATATGTTTTGCATCGTTTTCTTCTCTTGCATGTCAAGAGAGCTCAGAGTGAAGTTCTGTCCAGAAGTTTGTCTTTTCTTCTCACGCATATGCAAGTGACTAGAATAGAGATGCATGCTACATTCTCATCTCATGCATCATGTGTTTGTTGCATCATGTTGTGTTGTTGTTCATTGGCTGTTATTTTTATCTTGGGTAGCACTGGGATCGGAGAGCGAGTACGTGGATTCAGGAGAGTACGTTCATGACGAACAAGAGCAGTTCCAAGCTGAAGACATCACAAGCAAGATGACCGTGACCTTGATACCGTATCTAGCTTTGTTATGCTTAGATTCATGTTTCCTTCGGCATATGCTTGCTGCCTACCACTTGATATAATTGCCTCGTGATATTGCCATGCAATCCAAAAACTTTTCCCTCCTAGCTAATCTTGTTTGTCTAACTAGGCTTGCTCAGCTTCTAATGATAGCTTTGCTAGTTGCAGGTGCCCACTGTCTCATGTGATAACATGAGTATTTGATATCATTATGATTAAACTGCTATTTAATCAATGCACCTATATACTTGGTATATGACGGAAGGCCTAGACTTTTTCCGGGTGATTTGTTCCGTTATTGCCGCCTTAGTTTCCGGCTACCGGTGTTTGATTCCATAATTGTGAGCTCCTAACACGTTTGGAGTTGTTATGGGGACCCCCTTGATAAATCGTGTAGTGTTAAGACTTGTATGGCAGGACCTAACATTGGTTTTATATTTCTAATCACCTAATAATAATTTGCATAGGGAATAGCTTCCCTGAGGAATTAATCAACAACTCGGGCCAGTGCTCCTCATGAGTGTTGGTCCAAACCAGAGCACTGTGCGGGGCCAACTCAGGGCAACTTGAGAGATTTCTATCAGGCCACTGTACGCGTCTCTCATCCGTCGTGTCTTGAGACTAAGATACGTGGCTCTTATCGGGGTCGTCGACACGACGGGAGGTCCTTCTAGTCTTGTCTTACCTTAGCGATATATCTTGCGTATAGGAATCCCGCTGAAACTTTGGTTCTCCCAGGAGTTGAGGTTTTCCTCTAAGGAATCCGACGAGATCACGAGATTCGTGATAGAGGATTACTTTGCGGCCCGTGACCGTTTGTGATGGACTAGTTGGAGCACCCCTGTAGGGTTTAATCTTTCGGAAAGCCGTGCCCGCGGTTATGTGGCAACATGGATTACTTTTTAACATCCGATTCTAGATAACTTGAACTAATTCTAATAAAACTGCCAACCGTGTGCGTAACCGTGACTGTCCCCTTCGAAGACCTCTCTTCGATCGGGAACACGGTGGGGTTATGTTTGACGTAGGTAGGTGTTCAGGATCACTTAATGATCACCTAGTTTTCGACCGCTCGCGTAGACCGCCGCATTTATAACTTTGTTCTACGTAAGTTAGTCACAATAAATGTTTAGGATGCTGCAACCTAAACACTGAACCTTCCTCACCTAATAACTTGACTAGTTTCGGTACCAAGGTCATATATTGCTGAGTCCCCGTGGCTCACAGATTAGTTCAATACCCCAACAGGTACAGGTACGCCCGGCACAGGTGATCCAGATGGCACGCAGCTGGCTTGGCAGTACGATGAGGAGAACGACCGCCTGTACGTGAACTATCCAGAAGACTGAGGTCGTGGTCGTGATCGTGGGCAAGCATGCGGGATAGCATAGCCTTTTCTTATGTTATGTAGTCCGTAGCGGAACTACCTTGTCTGAATAAATGTATGGATGTAAAATCTGATATTACCTATGTGAGATCGAAAACGATTCCCTATTTGTCATTCTTAAATTATGTATGTGCTATGTTTATCTTGCTTGCGAAACGCATAGATGCTCTTCTTTCCATTTTGGGGCATCGCCCCCTAAATAGGAAAGGACCGCATGTTAGTCGTTACATACACGTCTCCAACGTCTTATGTTGGAGATACTTTCTTCGACGATAAGAGTACTATTCAGGGTTATGGACTGCACTCAACCTACCGTTGGTGTTTATTGGGACTCCACTCCCTTCGACTGTTTCCGCTGAGATTTTGAGGTATATATTAGTTTTACGTTATTTACATGTGATTGCACTTTGATATATACGTTGATGTATTGTGTGTGCCAGCATACTGATCCAAGGATGGCACAGAACACATAGAGGCTTGACTCGTTTTGAGTCGGCTCGCTACAAAAAATAACTTGGGTGTGCCGAGTGAGGACAATTGCATCGTGGTGGACATAAGAAGCTTGGTGAACATTGAGCTATAGTGGAACATTAGGTAAGTTATGTACGGTAACTCCACCTATGGCCACGCGCCAACATATGTTTTGCATTCTTGTGTATGTTCTAACCTAAACAATTTTTTGCATGTATGTGTGCGGTTATCCTGAAGCTATTTAATATATTAATGTTGTCAAGAGGACAAGTCCGGTTTCCTCGTGCCAATTACAAGTTTATCTCCAAAGTAAATTGTGTTTATGCAACAAGATAGTACTTAGTGTGTTTATTTTGCATGATGCCATGATTCTTCCTTGGATTGCGGGGTTTCTGTTAGTGGCTTCAAGTTGAGATTGCCTTAGTTGCCACTGACATTTAGGCAATACATTTTGTTCCTTATTTCGGTGAGAATATGATCATAGTGCTTCTATTTTGATTAACTCGATTATGATAAATACAAAGAATCTCATCAGCAAAGTATTTAACTGTTTTTGGTGCGTATCAAAGAAACAAGCATCCACTTTGCTCAACCACGATAAAGTTTGGCAACTTAGGATGCAACTAAAATATGGAGAATCGTTCGAGGGCTTGTAAATTTTGAGATAGAGAATCATTTAAGGTACTATAAGTGGTTGATATAGCAAAATATGCACATATGATATTGATTAAGTTTAAATGAAAGAATTTGTATTGTAGGGATCCCCTACTTGGTGAAGTTGTGGTGTCAACGGAAGAGCGAGGAGCACGAGCGTGTGAGAGAAATAGGGGAGTGTAGAGAGCACATACTAGATACTCTGTCCTGAAGAGATGTAATGGTAGCCAGTTTGAGGGACGGCAATGCATGCAATCAATTCATAATAGAATACAAATATGCGGCATGAGTCATCAATTCAAGTGAGAAGAACTTGTTTCATGTGACTTGTAGTAGACAAAAGGGGCAACAAATTGTCTTCATAACAGCTAATCCGACAACGCAAGTTCTACACCTTGATCATTATGTGCATATGATACTATTCAAATTGTCTTCATAACACCTAATCCGAGAACGCAAGTGCTACACCTTGATCATTATGTGCATATGATACTATTCCAGCTATCTACTTTTGTATTGGTGATTTTTATCCTGAGATAGTAGGGTTCGTGCAAGTGAAACTATGATCTCTCTACAATGCTTAAAAAGGAAAAATGAGAGCAATTTGGGTATTTTGATGTATTACATTTGCTAAATTGTATTGGGGGGGGCTTTCGGGAGGAAACTCATGGCTAATGTTGTTCAGGAGGGACCTAATGACTAATGTTGGAAGACATTCAAACTTGGATGACTAATGTTGGAAAAATTTCGAAGTTAGGGATGTTGGGAATGCCGATGGAAGTTTAGAGAACTTGCAGAAAACATATGTAAATTTGAGCTTGGTGGCACTATACAGCGAAAGCCAAGCATCATTTGTTCGTTCATTCGTTAGGAGTGATGGGACAACAATTTGATAGATTTGGAGGGAATACGAGGTGAATTTGAAGTGGGTGACAACATACCAAAGTAATAAAAGAACGACCGAAGAGCTAAAGTTGAAAGCCTCATGATTGATCCATTTGTTGGCCCGTGGCAATGCACAGGCGTTCTATTAGTATCCCTGGAACTCGGGCCGTCATGTCAGGCTGGTTGTAATGGGTGGTATCATGTACTAGTATCATGTATATGATACTGGTCTATGATACTAACTCTGTAATGCATGCTATCATAAGGGTAATATCATAAACAACATCATTTAATGTAATATGGGATCTATAGTAACATTTGAGCATTATAGCTCATTTGTGGCATTGTCTCGATGCCAATTAGGCTTGTTGATACATGCATGCATAAATGCATGATGATTTTTTAATAGATCCATACATAAAGCACCAATATAATTTGCTAAAATATATGAAAATATATATTGCATTACATGAATGAACACATGAACATAACCTATCGTGACCCAAACTTTTTCCAAATATGCTCGACCAAGTCATCCTTTAGTTTTTTGTGTGCTGGGCGATGACGGATTCTAGCATCTCTTTCTAGTAATTCCGCAAATGATGCCATGGCACCATGACAAAGACCGATGGAAAAACTATCGATGTGCCCGCTTCTTCATTCAGATCAATAATATTGCCCGTCTCTTCTTTATCATCCTAGATTATCATGTTGTGCATGATGATGCAAGCCATCATAACATTCATGATATCGCCCCGAGCATATAAATGGGCGGGGTGACGTAAAATAGACCATCGACTTTGCAACACACCAAATGCACGTTCCACATCCTTCCTCACCCCGTCTATTCTTTTTCACCCTCCATTATCATGTTGTGCATGATGATGCAAGGCGTCATAAAATTCTTGATATCGCCCCGAGCATATAAACAGGCAGGGTGACATAAAATAGACCATCAACTTTGCAACACACTAATTGCACGTTCTACATCCTTCCTAACCCAGTCTTGTTGCTTCGCAACCAACTTGTGCTTTTCTATGTGGTTCATTGGCATTGACTTGATGAATGGAGGCCATTCAGGATATATTCCATCAACAAGGTAATAACCATGTTGATATTAGTTTTTGTTGACATGATAGTTCACCAGAGGTGCTTGCCCACTCAATTGTACAATGAACAATGTCAATTTGTTAAGCACGTTAATCGGGTTCACACCAACGTTAATCATGAGGATATAAAGCATCAGGTTCACAAGACAAGTAGCTGAAAAGTTCCATGAACTAAACCATCAACAAAAGTAACTGACTAGAAATAAGCTAAAGAATCCCAAAAGTAGGAGCAGTAGAACCAAATCATCAGAAGTCACTACTGGAATCTGCTGGTTTGCCGACAGCCAGAGCTGACGGCAAAGGACAGTTTAACTGATGGCAAAGGCTTTGCCGTCAGTGAGCTGTCGGCAAAGGTGTCGGCCAAGATTTTATCGGCAATCACCTTCTTTGCTGACAGCCAGAGCTCCACCGACGGCAAAGACTTTGCCATCAGCCTTGTGGCACGGGCTGACGGCAAAGAGAAGTGGCGGCAACGGCGCAGGCCGAGCTCCGTTAGAAGGTTAACGGTAGGCTTTGCCCACAGCCGTAGCAAAGCTGACGGCAAAGCCTCCCCTCTTTGCCCACAGCCGCAGCAGAGCTGACGGCAAAGCCCAAACACCTGGGTCCCCTTGGCCGCCTCTTTGCCGACAGCTAGAGCCCAGCTGACGGCAAAGCCTACCACTGAGTCCCCTTGGCCGCCTCTTTGCCGACAGCTTTGTCCCAGCTGACGGCAAAGCCTACCCCTGAGTCCCCTTGGCCGCCTCTTTGCCGACAGCTTTGTCCCAGCTGACGGCAAAGCCGAAAAATTGTGATGCCCAGAGTTGCCAGAATGCACAGGCTGCCGCCACGTGTCCTCTTTGCCGACAGCCCACCGATGGCAAAGGCGTTGCCGTCAGTGAGCTGTCGGCAAACACCCTCTTTGCTTTTTTTTTCCATATTTGTTTTCTGTTAATTCCCTGCATTTGCAAAACATAGATACAAACAGCAACATATATATATTGAATCTGCCCCTAAACAGCACCACAAGTGCATCACAAAGTACGGACAGCACAACACAAGTGCAAACAACACGAATATATGTCATTAAAGTGCAAACAAGATCACAAAATATTACAAAGCATCACAAGTGCATCCACAAATACAATTGCATTACAAAGTTCATCTAGGACTACACAAGTGCATTAAAAAGTCTCGAGCATCCATCCATATGCCATGCTGCTTTATCAAAATCTGCATAATGAGAAAGAATTCAGAAGAAGAATACAATAAGAAAGAAGTTACCTAAATTAAGCTAAGCAATTAGAAGAAGAAGGGGAAGAAGAAGAAGAAGAACAAGAAGAAGAAGTGGAAGAAGTGGAAGAAGAAGAAGAAGAAGAAGAAGAAGATAGAGAAAAAGAAAGAAGAGAAGTTATCTTTTTCTCCTCTTTCTTATTCTCTTATTTCTTCATCTCTTGTTTGTTCTTCTCTTCTGGTTTGTTTTAAAACTTTCTAAACTAATTATGTCATTTTTGAGCTCTAATATCAACTAGAATTTACTAAGCTAACTAAACCATGGCTAATATCAACTAGAATTTACTAACCTAATTAAAGCCTGGCATAATCTAAGTTGATCTAAACAATAAGAAGAATAAGAAGGAGAGGAATAACTTACCAAATGCCAGGAAACGAAGGAGAAGCCGCATCTCCGTTGGTCGCTGGATTGCTAGGGCTCTCACCAGGAGAAGCAAAGGGATCATGGGATTCAACTCTTGAATGATGCTGCAACAAGGCAAGAGTTAAAATATGTGGTTAGCACGGCAACAGACAATGGTATAAGACCGTGCAAGGTCGGTCATTGAAAGGGAACTCACCGTTCCCACCGGAGAAGGCATCGGCAGAGGGGGCGGCAAACCTTGCTTCTCACACATAGCCTGCAAATTAGTTTTCGAGGAGTCAAAGAAATAGCCTTGTTGCGTCTCACACATGGCCTTGCTTCTCACACAACTGACTTACAGCAATGAAGTCGTGCATGGCCTTCGCATGGGCATTATTGCGTGCCCTCTCCTCGTCAAGCAACCTCTGCGTATTCCGGTCCCTCTCCTCCAACAAGAGCCTGGTGGCCTCCCTCTCCTTCATAAGTGCGGCCTGCAACCACTCCTCAAAAGGAATTTTCATCATCCATCCAGGGACAAAAGAACGAAAGAACTAATGAAGAAAACTAACCTCGATGGCAAGATCAACTGGCCTCGCGCGTTGCCGTATTGCAGGAGCCGAGCTCGTTTGCCTCGACTTGATCTGAGATAGAGTCTCAGTGATAGGGACGAAGCCATCACACATGGCCAGCGTGCCATGACTCTTACCGCCACCAGAGATCATTAACGCCTCTGGATCGATAGGATTGTGGCTCGGGTCAAAGTCAGGCCCGTGCAGCTGTTTGACCACTTCAGAATAAGACGTCATCTTGCTGTAGGCGTACAGGCTTGTGTACGCCAACGGCCCGTCCCCCTCAGAATATGCCTTCGCCGTCTTGTACGAGCCCTTATGGGCCATGCTAAACGCGGCGTATCCCTCAGGCTCAGGCTGGTTATTGTGTTTGGCCTACACGAAAAGACAGAATTAGTACAACAAAAATCATGAACGAACGAATTATAGATGAAACAAAACAAGGCACACATACCCATTTTTTGGCGTATTGCTTGATGTTGGCATTGCCTTGGTGGTGTGGCACACCAACCAGTTGGGCACGACGGTCCTTGGCCATAGTGTGGGTGCTCAACCAAGCCTCTGTGCACCACCTGTCCGCTATCATCTCCCAACAATCCATCTTATCGGCCAACCATCTCGGGGGCACCTATGAATGTAAGTTAATGAAGAATGAAACTAAGTATTATAACTAAATAGACCTAACTAGCCCTAAGAATTGATCTTTGGAATGTACATACCTTCATGTACTCGGTCTTATCAAGGAAAATCTTTCGACATTCAGTCTTTGTCTTCGGCTCCCCTTGCTTGGCGTACCAATCTCGAACAGCCTGAACACGCATTTCGTGCCTCGTGTTATTCAAAAAACTCTTGCACTCTTTCACGAGGTTCTTCTTGGCCGCCTCCTCCGTCCCCTCCTCGACCCTAAAGTGACTCTGCAATTATGCCAAATAGATGCACAGATGAATAGTGAAATTATTTGGAAGGAAATAACAATATATAACATTGTATACTTACCCAAAAATCAGCCAACACCTTGTCGGCCACGCTCACGCAAACAACACCATTGACATGTGTGTTTTCCGGGAGCAGAGTGGCTTGGTAGTGCTCCCAGTTGAGTCCTGGCTCGGGAACCATACCCTCACCGGGCCACTGCACTATCCCGGGGAAGTGCTCCCTAAGTAAAGCACAAAGGAGGCAGTTTGGATTCCGGGTATTCTACGGGTAATCCCACCCCCTACATAATGATAAGGCAAAGACATTAGCTACTTGGTGAAATATAATGATATAAGGTACACAATATATATCAACTTACTTCTCGCCTTCTGGCTTAATTAATAGCCTGTGCTGCAAGTCCAATCGGTCTGGAACTCGTGTCATACCATGTTGGTAGACCGACTTGCTGGCAGCCCCCTCAGCCTCCGCCTCAGCACCCTCCGCCTCAGCCAACGCCTCAGCACCCTCCGCCTCAGCACCCTCCGCCTCAGCACCCTCCGCCTCAGCACCCTCTGCCTCAGCCTCCGCCTCAGCACCCTCACCCTCTGCCTCAGCCTCCGCCTCAGCCCCCTGCATCGGTGTCTCCTCCTGGACGGTAGGATCCCGCACCGGCGACACCCTCGTCTGCAAGGATGAAGTGGCCGAGGGTGGTGGCGACTGGCTCCTATCATGCAGCCTCCCTCTCCCACGACCACGTCCTCTGCCTCTCTTCTTTCCTACGCCTCTCCCACGGGGCTCCTCGGCAAAGCTCTGCAACAAAGTTCTCCGTAGCTGCCCAGGTGCTATCCTCAACTTATCCCCGCCTGCCATGCCTCACCACCTGTAACGATAAATAGTTAAATAATTAGTACAAATTCAAGGACAATAATTAAGTGAACAATAATAAATACATGAATAATTCAACTAATAATTGAATAATTAAACAACAATGTTTGGATGCATACTAAGTACTAATAGTCTGGATCATCTGTCTCTTCTCCATGGTCAATTGAAGCAAAATCATCATCAGTATCACACGTGTCGTCATGACTGATATCGTCATCGGGTTCAAGGACATCATGTGGAAGGCCTTTTTGTAACCGATCAAGCATTGATAGCTCATTGGCATTGGTAACTTCTTCTACTTCCACTTCTTCCTCATCATCACGTGAGTCTTGTTCCTCCGTGTTCAGGGTGGACGTAGAGCGGTTTCGGGTACGACGTCTGACACCACGTGATTCTTGGAAAAATTCTCCATCATATGTTATTGGATCAATTTGGGGTTCATAATCGTCTTCATTTGGGGGAGGTGGTCTAAGATGTGGCGGCACATCGAACACGACATACCAACCTTCTAGGTTCTTAACACTTTGACAACAGTATGGCAGATAGAAAACTTGGGTGGCCTGTTGAGCCACAATATAGACATCGGCACCGCTTAACTGCCTGTCTTGTCGAATTTCGACAATCCCAAGATGTTCATGAGTCCGTCTTGTCTTAGTAGGATCGAACCAATGACATTTGAACACAACAACGTTCGGAGGATTTTCACCATAATAATGAAGTTCGTAGACTTCTTCAAGTCTTCCATAATACTCGACACCTCCCTCGCCTATAGCAGAGACACCGGAATTGTTTGTTTTTCGACCGGGCATTGAAAGATCTTTGCTAGCAGTACGAAAGCGATACCCGTTGATGTCGTACTTCTGAAATGTACGGACCTTAAAGTCAAAACCATTAGTTATTTGTCTCAATTCATCGTCGACTTGCTCATCTGAATTAGCCGTTTTTTTGAACCAAGAGATGAAACCGGGATAGCCGCCTCCTGTCTTTTCAAGAAGTTCATACTCGAGAATGGATTCTTTCTCGATTGCAACACCATTCGAGAATTGTTCGACGTATCGACTGTATCAATTAATAATAGTTGTTAGACACAAAACTTGTTAAAAGTTGCAAAACAATGTACAGAGCACTTACTCGATGTATGGCCGAACTTCTGTTAAATTGTTCAATATATACATCGTTAGTGTGCGCCACTCCTCGACGCACAGCAACTTTGGTTTTCCCACACCAGAAGGTGCGAGCTTCCCTTTGAAAAGGCTGAGATTGGATTCACGTCGTTTGGGGTCGCCCAGATTGTACCGAGGCTTTGGATTATGCAAGCTGTGCATAGTGGCATCATAGTGTGCTGTTACGAAATTTGCCGCCTCCTCGGTAATGAACGCCTCGGCCATCGATGCTTCAATTCTACGTTTATTTTTACATTTTCCTTGAAGTGTCTTCTGCATTCTTTCAGTTGCGTAGCACCAACAATTTTGCACAGGGCCACCCAATCTTGCCTCGGTTGGGAGATGCAAAATCATGTGTTGCATCGGATTAAAGAAGCCCGGTGGAAAAATCTTCTCTAACTTGCAGAGCAACTCAGGCGCCAACTCTTCCATGTTATCTATCAAGGCACGCGAAAACTCTTTAGCACAAAGAACACGGAAGAAATAGCTCAACTCGGCCAATACTAGTCATTCAGCCTCGGGGATATAGCCACGCAACATCACCGGCATTATCCGCTCAAGCCATATGTGCCAATCATGACTCTTGAGCCCAAAAATTTTCATTTTTTCAATGCTCGCTCCCCTCGCTAGATTCGCAGCATACCAATCGGGGAACAACAACTTTTTTTGCACCCACAAGAGGATTTCCCTTATTGCTCCCTTCTCAAGATTGTACCAGGCAGGTGGTTTGGACCAATTTTTTCTTCCTTTCGGTTCTCGCATGTTTAGTGATGGCCTATCACACAGAGTCTCCTGGTCAACTCTAGCCTTTGTATTATCTTTGCCCTTATCAGTGCCAAAAAATGTGCCAAGAAGGGCCTCGGCGGTATTCTTTTCAGTGTGCATCATGTCAATGTTGTGTGGAAGTAAGAGGTCTTCGAAGTAGGGGAGATCCCAGATGCATGGCTTGTGGGTCCAGGCGTGTTCCTCATTATAACCCAAGAAATACCCTGGACGGTTTGGATCAGGCTCCATAGATTTTAACTGTTCGTTAATTTGTGCCCCCGTCAACGCAGGTGGTGCAGAGTGTTTGACAACTTTACCTTTCATGAAATTCTTCTTGTCTTTTCTGAATGGATGGTCCATAGGCAAGAACTGTCTATGCAAGTCAAAGCAGGAATATTTCCCACCCGCCGGCAACCAATGAAACTTAAGAGCTGCCTTGCATTGTGGGCATGGGAACCTTCCATGCACACACCAGGCAACGAAAAGCGCAAATGCTGGCAGATCATGCAACGAGTATTGGTACCAAACATACATTTGAAAGTTCTCTTTCTTAGCTGCGTCGTATGTGTTGACCCCATTCACCCAAGCTTCTTTCAAGTCATCCATCAGCGGTTGCATGTACACACTCATATTCTTCCCCGGGTATTTTGGCCCTGGAACTATCAACGTCAGAAATATGTGCTTTCTTTGCATAATGGATGATGGTGGAAGATTGAGGGGAATGACAAATACAGGCCATCAACTATATTGGGTAGCCGTCATACCAAAAGGATTGAACCCATCGAGGCTGATGGCGATTCGACAATTCCTTGGTTCTTTAGCTTTTTCCTTATGTATACTATCGAATGCCTTCCATGCGTCACCATCTGAAGGGTGTACCAACATCGGAACTCCGTGTTCATCTAATTCTTTCCTAATTCCATGTTTGTGCCATGTCATCTGTTTTGCTGTTTCTTCGAGCATGTAAAGTCGTTGAAGTCTTGGTAGGATCCGCAGATACCGTAGGACACTCACGGGGATTTTGCTCTGCTTCTTCCCACCTTCACCGTTTTCTACCTCAACATATCTGGAGGACTTGCAAAATGGACAATATGTTTCCTCCGCATACTCTTTCCTAAATAAGGCACATCCCTTCTCACGAGCATGTATCTGCTCATACGGCATCTTGAGTGCACTAAGGATTTTGTCTGACTCATATAGGTTTGAAGGCATAATATGACCTTCTGGTAAAAAGCGCCCAAATAGGGTCATCACTGAGTCAAACAGATCTCTTCCAATGTTGAACTGGGCTTTCAGAGCCATTACTTGTGCGATGGCATCTAGCTGAGAAATCTTAGTGTGCTCGTGAAGAGGACGTTTTGAAGACTCCAACATGGCATAGAAGGCTTTCGCGGATTCCTCCATCTCTTCGTCCTTGTTCCAAGCATCATCAAAGTCATTCACCATGTCTTCAATCCCTGTACCATGATCATCGGTGCGCCGACGCAACACCTCGTCTCTGTTACGTTGGGCCGACTCACCATGAAATGTCCACAAGGTATAGCCAGGAGTAAAACCACGCATCTGCAGGTGTTTACCCATTACATCCTTTGTCTGTCGCGAATAATTCTTGCACTTAGTGCAGGGGCACCATGTTTTTGGCTGGCCTTTAGAAAACGCCGTTTCCACGAATTCATAGGTTTTGCTCAACCATTCATCGGTCATATCTCTCTGACTATGGTGACCGGTGTACATCCATTCACGATCAGTCATTCTGGCAAGCTAGCTACATAGTATCCACATATAAAACAATATAAAATATCAATTCATCAAGTATGTTAAATTAATTATGGCCATTTTTTAATCATGGTTAATACATTGGGATGCACGGCATGCACACCTACCAGCTACTAGGTAAAGATGGGTCCTAATCCCACCCGAGTATGTGTACATTGGGTCATTTCCCACTGCTCTACTCCCGACCCAACGCAAAATTTCGGCAGCACCTCCCCGCTGTTCTCCTGATACACGTCTCGGCAACTAATCGAGAGGATGTGTACCTGGAGAACAACAAGGAGGAGCTGTCGAAACTCTGCATGGGATCCGGAGCAAAGCGTGGGAAACGACCCAATCTACACATACCCGGGCTGTCCATGGATAACGTTGGACAATTCGAAAGAATCACCGTTATAAATATGCAAATGCATGCATATTTATGACAGGAACCCTTTCGAACGGGAGACGCATATTGGTTACGCAACACCTTTGCATTTTAATACTAAAAATACCTAGCTAGATAGTGTCATCAGCACGAAGGCCGGAACAGAGCAAAATAAAGGGGGTGGAGGAGGAGTTAACAAATGTGCTCACTTTCGAATGCAGGGGAGGTCGTCGAAAACCAATCCCTCGCGGAGAAGCTACTGCACATTTAAATGCACTCAATCAACACAAATACGCACTCGCGGTAATTAAGCTAACTAATACTAACATCTATCATTTAAATGCATTTTTCTAAAACTCTGAATGTCCATATCTTTACGGTGTAGATTACTCTATATAATATGAAGTTTGCAATATATATTATGTTATTTTTATACTATGGAAATACCAGATATTTCCAATTCAATCTCTCACATATCCGTTTTTGTCAGTTACGCATCCCTCACGTATCTCTATCTCAAAAAATAATATCTCTAACGTATCTCTCTCTCTCTTAACATATAGTCCAAGTTTTTTACAACTGCACCACGTTCTACTTTGCAGAGTTGTATTGCCTAGTTTGGTACCTTATGTTGGCATGGAATTTAGAAGCTCAGACGAGGCTTGGTCATATTGGCTTAGCTACGGTGGGCAGAAAGGCTTTGAGGTTAGGAAAAGGTATACAAACAAGAGACGGGGGAGTGGCAGGTGGTGGTGGTGCAGAAGTTGCAAATGATAGAGTTTATAGGGATAATGCCAAGGAGTCTGAAGGTTACAAGACCAACCTTAGCTTCACTCAGTTGTTGATGGTATAATCTTGCTCATGTAGTTTAAAAATCTAGAATGATCCCAACTAGAGATGGCAAAATCTTGCTCATACGTTATTCTTATTTATTTAATTTTCAGGGGCCAATTACTGATGATCTTTTCACTGGGTCATGGTGAAGTACTGTTGTTTTTCGAAAATGAATCAGAGGGGCCTGACCCGATTAATCACTTGTCACAACAATAAATTGACCCAAATGATAAGTAGCAAAGATAAGGTAATCTTAGCATGATCACCCACTGATAAGCAATACATTGGCTGATAAATTAGTGAATTGGAAAATATCTTGATTATTTTATGAGCGTATTTTTGCTGAACAGTGGTAAATTAAAAAAACTACGAGTAAGTAAATTAAAAAAACTAAGGCCTAGTTTGGTAACGCGGTTTTTTCAAAACAATAGTATTACAAAACCTCAGTATTTTCGTGTGTGGGCAATAAATACTTTTGGTTTCTAAAAAGCGTAGTTTTTTTCTCAGTTTTGGTAAAACTGTGGAGGCGTTTGGCAAATGGCAATTTTTAGTAAGTTTCTCTAATTTTGAAAGATTGTTCTGTCGTTGCATGGGTAATCTTGACGATAACTATAGCCAAACCTGACTCAGCTGTACTCACGACCAGATCAACTCGTGCTAACAGGCACCGTATGCATGTTGGGCATGAGCAGGTTCTCTCTGTAGTGCTAGAATACATAGTCGAGTTATCTCTTGTGATGCATCAAAGGCGGAGCGTTGTGACAGGCACTGAAGGTGCAGCTCGTGCGTCTAGAAGTGATCAGAAGCAACACACCCCTGTAAGAATCGCCTCCGCGTGCACTTGTTTCCGGCCGGTGCTAAGTCATACGTACATCTATGCAGTATGCACACCTCGATCTTGCCTGACTGGCCAGATAGATCTATCGTCTAGCAACTATTGGTCATAAGTTGATGGATTTAGAGAGACCAATGAGCCAGCGTTTCTCAGTTTTAAAAAAAGAGGTCCCGACCTCTTTTTCAAATACTACAATAATACCATAGTTTTAGAGATACTATGGTTTGTTAGGCTGCAGTATTTTTTTAATTCAAACACCTTAAAGTATTTAATACTGAAGTTTTTTCATAAACCACAGTATTCCTAGAAAACCTTAAAAATACTTAGCTTCCAAACGCACCCTAAGTAGCAAAGATAAGGTAATCTTAACAGTGGTAAACTAGTTGATTTTTCTCTCCTCTTGTGACCCGGGATGCTTTTTCTTCCATGCAGGGGCAGAGACAAGGGCGAACGAGTAGGGGCCTGACCCGATTAATTCGTCCGGCGGCTGCCGGCGGGGGGGCGGCGGTGGCCCGAGCCGGAGGAGGAGGAGGCTACTCCGGCGGCGTCGGGCGGGGGGCGGCGGGGGCTGGGGCGGGCGGCGCCTCGTCGTCCGGCGGCTGGCGGCGGGGGGCCGGCGGGGGCCGGGGCGGCGGGGGCCCGAGCCGGAGGAGGAGGATGGGGACTCCGGCGGCGGGGGCCGGGGCGGCGGCGGGGGGGGCGGCGGGGGGGCGGCGGGGGCCGGGGCGGCGAGGGCCCGAGCCGGAGGAGGAGGAGGGGACTCCGGCGGCGGGGGGCGGCGGGGGCCCGAGCCGGAGGAGGAGGAGGGGACTCCGGCGGCGGGGGCCGGGGCGGCGCAGTGCGGGGGAGAGCAGCTGTATGCGTGTGGGAGGGTGAGAGAGAGAACGGTGAGAGAGAGAGAAGAGGTAGGCACGGGGGATGAGGCGGTTTTTTTTTCTTTGCCCTCAGCCAGCTGTCGGCAAAGACAGCCGTTAGTCTTTGCCCTCAGCTGGCTGTCGGCAAAGAGAGCCCCCTTTTTTTTTCTGGTCGAGGCGGCGACTGTGTTAGCCCCTATGCCGTCAGCCTTTCTATGCCGACAGCTTTTTTGTCCTTTGCCGTCAGCTGGCTACCGGCTTAGATAAAGCGGACGGCAGATATTTTATTTGCCGTCAACCCCTCCTATGCCGTCAGCTTTTATTTTGGCTGAGGGCAAAGTCTCTTTGCCCTCAGCCCCGTCAAATTGCTGACGGCAAAGCTTAAAGCTGCCGGCAAACTAGCAGATTCCAGTAGTGAGTAGATGAATGTGCATCTTCATTCATCAAAAAGTAGCAGCATGGGAAGCTTCGAGAACGATTAGAATTTGTTGGTATTCTTTTCCCGTTGACCACCTAATCAAAAGAAACGGGAAAAACAAGTCAGTCGGCGAAGAATTACGTGCAACTATTAAATTGCACCAATGTCACATGTACTAGCCGACAGTATCAACCAAGAAAATTACCTAAATATGCAAATAACATGGTCTACATACTCTTGAAGGCCATAGCTCGCTGAGCCTTTTCGAAATCACCCATCTTAGATGTGTCACCTAAGACCAGTCTCCCACTTGCACAAGAGTCAATAATCTAGTCCTCACATCGCCATGCGATTTACATTGTAATAAATTGAACACCCATACAGTTCTGGTGTTGATCATGTTTTGCGCGTGGAAGAGGTTTAGTCAGTGGGTCTGCTACATTCAGATTCGTGTGCACTTTGCAAATATTCACGTCCTCTCCTTCGACGTAGTCGCGGATGAGGTTGAAGCGTCGTTTGATGTGTCTGGTCTTCTTGTGAAACCTTGGTTCCTTTGCTAAGGCAATGGCACCAGTGTTGTCACATAACAGAGTTAATGGATCTAATGCGCTCGGCACAACTCCAAGATCTGTCATGAACTGCTTCATCCAGACACCCTCCTTTGCTTCCTCCAAGGTAGCCATGTACTCCGCTTCACATGTAGAATCTGCTACGACGCTCTGCTTGGAACTACACCAGCTTAGTGCACCCCCATTAAGAATAAATACGTATCCGGTTTGCGACTTAGAGTCATCCGGATCGGTGTCAAAACTTGCATCGATGTAACCTTTTACGACGAGCTCTTTGTCACCTCCATAAACGAGAAACATTTCCTTAGTCCTTTTCAGGTACTTCAGAATATTCTTGACCACCGTCGAGTGACCCACTCTTGGATTACTCTGAAACCTGCCTACCATACTTATGGCCAAGCTGACGTCTGGTCTAGTGCACAACATTGCATACATGATAGAACCTACGGCTGAAGTGTAGGGGACGGAACTCATTTGTTCTCTATCTTCCTCAGTTGCTGGGCACTGAGTCTTACTCAATTTTGTACCTAGTAACACTGGCAAGAACCCTTTCTTGGACTGATCCATTTTGAACTTCTTCAAAACTTTATCAAGGTATGTGCTTTGGGAAAGTCCTATCACGCGTTTCGATCTATCCCTATAGATCTTAATGCCTAGAATGTAAGCAGCTTCTCCTAGGTCCTTCATAGAGAAACTTTTATTCAAGTAATCCTTTATGCTCTCCAAAAGCTCCACGTTGTTTCCAATCAGCAATATGTCATCCACATATAATATTAGAAACGCCATAGAGCTCCCTTGCACTTTCTTGTAAATACAAGATTCTCCAACCACTTGTATAAACCCAAATGCTTTGATCACCTCATCAAAGCGCTTATTCCAACTCCGAGATGCTTGCACCAGTCCATAAATGGACGCTGGAGCTTGCATACTTTGTTAGCATTCTTTGGATCGACAAAACCTTCGGGTTGCATCATATACAACTCTTCCTTAAGAAAACCGTTAAGGAACGCCGTTTTGACATCCATCTGCCAGATTTCATAATCATAAAAGGAAGCTATTGCTAACATGATTCGAACGGACTTAAGCATCGCTACCAGTGAGAATGTCTCATCGTGGTCAACTCCTTGAACTTGTGAAAAACCCTTTGCCACAAGTCGAGCTTTATAAACGGTCATATTACCGTCTCCGTCCGTCTTCTTCTTAAAGATCCATTTGTTCTGAATAGCCTTGCGGCCTTCACGTAGTACTTCCAAAGTCCACACTTTGTTCTCGTACATGGATCCTATCTCGGACTTCATGGCCTCCAGCCATTTGTTGGAATCTGGGCCCACCATTGCTTCTTCATAATTCGCAGTTTCATTGTTGTCTAACAACATAATTGATAAGACAGGATTACCATACCACTCAGGAGCAGTACGTGATCTTGTCGACTTGCGAGGTCTGATAGGAACTTGATCCGAAGTTTCATGATCATCATTATCAACTTCCTCCTCAACCAGCGCCGCAGCAACAGGGGTTTCCCCTTGCGTTGTGCCACCATCTAGAGGGATTAGAGGTTCGACAACCTCATCAAGTTCTATCTTCCTCCCAGTCAATTCTCTCGAGAGAAACTCCTTCTCAAGAAAAGCTCTGTTTTTAGCAACAAACACTTTGCCCTCGGATTTGAGATAGAAGGTATACCCAACTATCTCTTTTGGGTAACCTATGAAGATGCACTTTTCTGCTTTGGGTTCCAGCTTTTCAGGCTGAAGCTTTTTGACATATGCATCACATCCCCAAACTTTAAGAAATTACAAATTTTGTATTTTGCCATACCACAATTCGTATGGTGTCGTCTCAACGGATTTTGATGGTGACCTATTTAAAGTGAATGCAGCTGTCTCTAATGCATAACCCCAAAACGATAATGGCAAATCGGTAAGAGACATCATAGATCGCACCATCTCTAATAAAGTATGATTGCAACGTTCGGCCACACCATTACGTTGTGGTGTTCCAGGCGGTGTCAACTGTGAAACAATTCCACATTGTCTTAAGTCAGCACCAGACTCGAAACTCAGATATTCACCCCCACGATCAGACCGTAGGAACTTGATGTTCTTGTTATGATGATTTTCAACTTCACTGTGAAATTCCTTGAACTTCTCAAATGTTTCAGACTTGTGCTTCATCAAGTAGACATAACCATATCTACTCAAATCGTCAATGAAGGTGAGAAAATAAAGATATCCGCCGAGCGTCTCCACACTCATCGGACCGCACACATCGGTATGTATGATTTCCAACAAGTCACTTGCACGCTCCATTGTTCCGGAGAACGGAGTCTTAGTCATCTTGCCCATGAGGCATGGTTCACACGTGTCAAGTCAATCAAAGTCAAGTGACTCCAAAAGTCCATCGGAATGGAGTTTCTTCATGCGCTTTACAACAATATGACCTAAGCGGTAGTGCCATAAAAACATGGCGCTATCATTATTAACTCTAACTCTTTTGGTATCAGTGTTATGTATATGTGTATCATCGTTGTTAGTGCATATTTATGCCTAAGTAATTTTGGTGATTGATGACAGTACTGTAAAGGACTAATCGTGTGCATTAAGCTTTCAGATAACACATGCCAACGACACAAGACGATTCGGCACCCTCCGTGGAACAGAAGCACGGTGTCCTCTACGATTCTCTTTCTTTGAGTCATAGGAACGTCGTACTATCAAGAGGAGATCCGTAGTGGCAATGTTTGGATGGAATCAACTTTACACGCACACACTTTATCTCCTTCCCCTTTCCCTACAACTTTGGAGCTGTTCCCGTCTCTGTTTTATCTCTTCTTGCAAAAAGGTCTCCTAGCAGTAGTACCGCTGGGCCTAGCGGTAGTATCGCTAGAGCTGGCGGTAGTACCGCTAGCCCTAGCGGTAGTACCGATAGAGTTGGCGGTAGTACCGCCCCTAGTTAGCGGTAGTACCGCTCCAGCAATTTAGTACCGCCTTCCTAGCGGCTGTACTTCGTCGGACTTTTTGCGAAGACTTTCTTGGCGGTGGTTGGCCGGTAGTGTTTCTGCACTACCATGGGCTCAGCGGTAGTACCGCTGTAGCCAGCGGTAGTACCGTTGGAGTGCTAGCGGTAGTACCGCTGTAGCCAGTGGTAGTACCACTTGAGTGCTAGCGGTAGTACCGCTGCAGCAAACGGTAGTACCGCTGGGCTCGGGCTGTGAGTGGGAAAACGGTTGGTTTTCCCCCCAGTATATAAAGGGTTCTTCTTGCTGTAGAACCCTACCTTTGACCCTCCCAAGCTCCATTGTTGCTTCCTAAGCTCAAAAGTGCCCGATCTCTCTCCCAAGCCAATCAAACTTGTTGATTTCCTAGGGATTGGTTGAGAAGGCCTAGATCTACACTTCCACCAAGAGAAAATTGATTCCCGCTACTAATCCCTTGCGGATCTTGTTACTCTTGGGTGTTTGAGCACCCTAGACGGCTGAGGTCACCTCGGTGCCACATTCCATTGTGGTGAAGCTCCGTGGTCTTGTTGGGAGCCTCCAAGCTTTGTGTGGAGTTTCCCCCAACCTTGTTTGTAAAGGTTCGGTCACCGCCTTCAACGGCACATATAGTCGATTCATGGTACCTTGCATTGTGTGAGGGCGTGATGAGAATACGGTGGCCCTAGGGGCTTATTGGGGAGCATTGTGCCTCCACACCGCTCCAACAGACACGTACTTCCTGTCAAAGGGAAGGAACTTCGGTAACACATCCTCGTCTTTATTGGTTCCACTTCCGGTTATCTCTAACCTTTACATTGTGTATGCTTTTGTTGTTCTCTATCACTTACTTGTCTTAGTTATTTTTGTTGGTAGCATCATATAGGTTCACCTCCTTGTTGACATTTTAGAGAACCTTTATGTTGCTAACCCTAACTTGCTAAGATTAATTAAAAAGTGGTCGTTGCCTATTCACCCCCCCTCTAGTCAACCATATCGATCCTTTCAATTGGTATCAGAGCCACGTCTCTTTATTAAGGGTTTCACCACCCGAAGAGTGTGCAAGATGATGAGGGAGTTCCCCGTGCGCAACCCGAGGCCATGGACTTGACTTCGATCACAAGGGACGACTTGAATACGGCTATGGCTGCACTCAAGACGTCCTTGACGAACGAAGTCAAGACCATGCTTAGAGAGTTAATTGAGGGGATTAAAGGTTCTCCCGAACTGGCATTGGTGGTTAAACCCGCCAACACAGATTCGGAGGCCAATTCCTCTAAGGAAACGGCTAAAGGTATGCAACCTTCTCCTCCTCTTGAAAATGATGGGACTGGAACTTATGCCTTAGTTCCACCACCCATGGTCTATGGAGGACCGGTTCCCACACCGCGTCTTAACCCTGTTGGTCCTCCTCCCAAGCTTGTAAAGGGTGATTTTGCTAACTGGGTATTTTCTATTAAGTCTCATTTGAATCACGGCTCAACAAATATATGGAGAATCATCGAGCAAGGCTACTATCCCCATGATCCAAGCAACCTCACTCCAAGAGAAGAAGCGGACAATCAATATAATCACTCCGCCTTGTTTATTCTCCAGTCCGCAGTACCTCCTGAAGATCTTCCTCACTTGCGCCCCTTCACTATGGCTAAGGACTATTGGGAGCACATTATGGTGTTGTACAAGGGAAGCTCAAGCATTCAATGGTCCAACTATGAAGTGGTACTTGATAAGGCCGATGAGTTCGTGATGAAGGAAGATGAGGACCCTCGTCATCTCTATCGAAGGGTGACTTCTATTGCTGTGGCTCTCAAGGACCATGGGAGCAAGGATGTGGATGATACATGGGTCAAGCGCAAGTTTCTCAAGGCCATCATGCTTTTCAACAAAGCCATGTCATCAGTCATTCGCCAATGACCAGATTTCCACTCCTTGTCTTCCAGTGAGGTGTTGGATGAATTCATTACAATGTCAATCATGAACGAGACAGCAGACAATGCACTTGCTCGAGTTCGTTCAAAGACAGCTTAACCCAACCTTGCTTTAAAGGCAAAAGCTGCTTCTGAAGAAGAAGAAGAGGATGAGGAAGAGGAGAGCTTCCCTGAAGACACTAAGTATGCTTATCACGGGCACATGGCACTTGCGTAAAGGCAATTCTGGGACAACAAGAGGAACTCAAGACCCAACTTCACCAAGAACAACTCAAGTGGGTTCAAATCCAAGCAACGAGTGAGGACATGCTATAATTGTGGTAATGTGAGTCACTTCGTGGCAGAATGCCCCTATGAGAAGAGGGAAGACAACGGGGACATGCTCATTCGCGAAGACAAAACCAAGTCATTCCCAAACACGAACAACTTTGTGAAGAAACCCCACCCAAAGGGTATGGTGGCACTTGAAGAGTACCCCTCCGATGATGATGACAATGACGATATGGTGGCAACTGCAACTGTCGCCATTGCCACCCCTTCTCCCAAGAATGTGTCTCTCTTCAACGCCCCCAACGAGAACCACATCGCCAAGTGCCTCATGGCCAAAGGTATCTGTCACATCCTTGACCCCTTAAGCAAGTTATCTTTGTGCTCATGTTTTCTTTGCATTGCATCTAGGAAATTCTCAACAAGAAAAAAGTAAGTGGTGAAAGAAAATTAAACAAACCCTATCCACTTCTCAAACTAAAGGAAATTCAAACTAGTTAAAATCAATGAACCCAAAATGGCCTCAAGAGAAGTTCAATCTTTCTGATAAATCATGAAAGTAAATAAGCAATGAAGAAAACCTTTTTCTTGACACTTTAAGCATTTTAAGTAAATGCAAAAAGCTATTGGTTTCAAGTTTTAAATTTGAAATCAGAAACTTTAAACTTTCAAAAATGTTGAAAACTTTGGGAATGGTTGGAAATATTCCAACAAATATTCTGGTGTGTTTAAAATAGCTTTTACAAACTATTTGGGAGCTGAAATAAATAGCAAGTTAATGAAATAGCAAAACAGAAACAAATCAGAAAGAAAATGAGAAAAACCTTACCTGACGCTCACCTGGCCCGGCGCATCTGCTCCTGTCGTCTTCCTCCTCGCCAGTAGGAGCAGGAGGTGGCTGCCGCGTCGCCGCGCGCCTCCACGCAGCTCCCTGGCTGCCTGGACGCCGCTTCGCGCTGGCAAGCGCGGGGATAACCTCCCCGAGCTCGCAGCTATCCGTTCCCAGCTCATTCTCCCCCTCTGCCTCGTTTCTTTCTTCCGCCATTGGAGCCCGAGCAGAGCTCGAGCTCGCCGTCGTTCTAGCCTACCCTTCTCCCTCCTGAGCCGCGCAATAGGTCCGCCGCAACTCCCTGAAGCTTTCTAGCCACGAGCCTGACACCAAGACGCAGTGAAACGACGATACACAGTCGTCTTCTTCCTCGGGTCACCGAAGCTCATCGCCGGCGTTCTTCCTCTCCAGGCGGTCCCTGAGCAAGCTAGCGCCACCACTGCACTCCTTGTGAGCTTGCGCATCTTTCCCCTAAGATCTCCCCATTGATCCCCTCCTCTAGGCCTAGTTCAATCGGAGCCCGACGAGATCTGCCGCGGGAGCTCGTCGCCGGTAGACCTCCGGTGATCAGCTCGTCCTTCTGAGGCCACCAGCAGCTTCAGGCCGTCGCGTAGATGCCGTAGAAGCTAAGTCCCTTACGTAACTCCCTCTGTATAGAAGACCCCGATGACGCCGAACCTTAGCCGCGGCCAAGCTCGTCGTCGGCGTCATCTCCGGCCAGATCAGCCCCAGCCAAGTGCAAAAATGAACCCGCGAGAGAAGTGGCGTTCCTCTGGTGCTCTCCGCGCCGAGTTTGGCCCCCTGTGCGCCGTTTCTGAGCCCCTCCAACGTACTGGTGCTCGCCGGAGGCTCCCCGCCGGCGAGGACGACCTCGCCGCCGGTGGATCTCAGCTGAACTGAGCCACTGACGTGTGGGGCGAGCTTCTGGGAGTTTAGGATTAAAGAAAATAAATTTAATTAATTTGATAAGTCACTGACATGTGGGTCCAGTGAGATTAATTAGCTAATTAAGTTTAATTTTAATCTAAAACTGACCAGAGACACTGACCAGAGACACTGACCAGTGGGTCCCACTGGTCAGGTTTGACTTTCAACGGTAGTGGGACCTGCTGATGTCATGCTGATGCGGTAAAGGGATTTTCCAGTATAAGAATAATTCCAGAAATGTTTAAAGCTTCAAAAATTCATAGAAATTAATCTGTAACTCCAATGAAAATAATTTATATATGAAAAAGTATCAAAAAAATCCAAGGAATCTGAATATGCCGTTTTCAAACATGTTCGAAAATGTTACAGAACCCAAACATGTAGATTAATGAATAAGTCAATTCTTATAAATACTTTATAAATGGAATATGGAAAATATTTAAATTTCACTATGATTGACATGATCAAATACTGTCCAAATTACCAACCAACAACCTAACATGTCATTCCATGCATGTTAACATCAAGTTGATCTGAGCATCAGGTCGAATCAATTAAAATGATATCCGAGAATACCTCGTTTGAAGTGATATTTCAATTTGATTCAAATGAACTTCAAACCTAATACATGTTAGTTATAATAGTATATCACCTTGCATTCTCATGCCATGCTCATGCATCATCTTGATTGCATATGCTTGATATTGATTGATGTCATTCCTATCGGTAGGCTCCGCTCCCCGTGATTCCATCGAATATCCGTCTGACGGATATTGTCACTCCTCTGAGCAACAAGGCAAGCAACCATTTTGATTATTCCGATAAATCCCATGTTCTTGCTCCTGCACTTACTTATTGCATTAGGATCAAATGCTTCAACTGTTTTTGCCACGTTAGTTGAACCCACTTCCTTTGCATGACCTATCCTTGTCACAGTAAATAGCCGAACCTTGCAACCTAGCATACCTGGTAGTTGGTTGAGCCATGATGTGCCTTATCCTGCTATGCATGCTATGCTTAGAGTTGTGTATGGTCTGTCATCTGGGAGATGAACAGAATTGTGGGAATGTGTTCGGTAAGCAAAGGTTGTGTGTTGAACCTGATTTGGTAAAGGTACCGGTGAAAGGCTGTGTAGGAGTACATGGCGGCTTGTTTCATTGGAACCGTCCTTAGGAACTGAGTTCCGTGTATGTAATCCAAGACTAGATGCTATCACATGCTGGGCCCTGAAATATGACCCCGCTCGACCTATTAATCGCTTAGTACTCGGTCCAGGAGTTGCAAGTAGTTTCTGGTGTTTATAGTCATGCTGGAGGCCGTGCATGGTGCTGACCTGAGAGGTGGGCTGTGATGCGGTAGGCAGTGGCACGGTGTACCAAATGGCATCCGGATGGTGGGTTTGGGAACCCTGCGCACATCGTTTGGGGTCGTGACGGAAACCTCGGCTGGACTTCCGTGCGGGTTACCCTCAGATAGGCGATAAACCTGGACTAGGTACTAGTGTGGTTAACGGTCGTGGCCGACTCCCTCGCTAGGCTTCCGCTTGAAGGTTGCCGAGTTGCATGACGTGCACATGGCGATAAGTGGCGAGAGCGTGTGTGACGAAGTACACGCCTGCAGGGTTATGATCTATTCGAATAGCCGCGTCCGCGGATATGGACTACTTGGAGACATATGTTGTTCATAGATAACTTCAATGGCTACTCATAAAATTGTCAAGATAAGCGTGAGTGTCGTGGACGTCAATTCCGTATGGAGACGGAATGATTCCACGATGGTGTATTGATTGTGGTGTTAGTGGACTCGTGTGCGAGAAATCAAGTTGTCAAAACTATTTTAAAAATGCAAGTTGTCTAGCCACGAGTCAAATGTTGGCTTTCTGCATGAAACCCCACCATACCTTGTTGATACATTGCATGAGTAGTTAGTTATCCTACAGTCTTGCTGAGTACCTCCGTACTCATGTTTGTTTAATAAATGTTGCAGAGGTTGCTAAGGACCCTAACGGAGGGTTCTTCATAGACATTGACGACGATGAGTAGCTGGTGTCCCAGCTACGATCTGGCCCTATGTTGGGTGTGTAGTATAGTCAGGCCATGTGCCTTTTAGTTGCACCTGTCTGTACTCAGATAGTGTTAAACTCTTCCGCTGGCTTGTAACTGAATGACTGCTATTATGGGTCGTGAGACCCTTACTGTGTAATATTATGTGTGTGGCTCTTCCGAGCCTCTTAAATAAAGCTTGTATGTTATGGTTATGTTGTGATGCCATCGATGTATCTATACATATCGGTATGCCATGCGTACGTGTGTCGTACTTGATATGTATGGGGTTCGATTACCTAGTCGTGAATTTTAGTAGCACTACTTACAAGGAAATGCCCCTTTGTGATCCAACGAGCCATGGTAGCTCGCTACTGCTCCGGACACATTGGTTGACCGGCATGTGTCCTTCTTAGCTGCTGTGTCTGTCCCCTTTGGGGAAATGTCACGCGATGTAATGGAGTCCTGGTAGCTTGCTACGACTCGTCTACACTCGCTGGTGACCGACACCTGCTTTGTTGGGTCATGTATGCATGTCCTTGTGCGGTGCTGCCACTTTGGTTTATGACTAGACTTGTCGATCCGGGTTCTTTGACATTGGAATGCTAGCAACACTATTGCATACGTGAGTCAAAAGACGCAAACGGTCCCGGTTAAGGTAAGGCTGCAGCCGTGGAGTTAACCGTGCGTGAGACTGCAAAGGGATGTGATGTGTTACAGGCTGGATTCCTATGGCTTAGGATCGGGGTCCCGATAGCATTGGTATCAGAGCCTGACTGATTGTATGATTACTAAGCCAAACTGGTCGAAGTTGAGTCTAGAATTGCTTTAGTTATATATAAGGGAATTGTTTGTGGAAGGGAACATAAGACTCTTGTTCTCTTCTCAAGATTATTCTATTCTGGTCATCCTCGTCTTTTCTGCGGGAATTAAGGACTAGGTTACTCATCTTCTTCTAGGCTCGTGTTTCTGATCGGTAAATCATAGGACTACGTGTCAAGAGATATTTGGGTTTCTTCCATTCCTAGGAAAAAGGAAGTAAGTTTGATGATCATAGAGTTGAACTTGATAGTTGAGTGGTTACGCTATTCCATTTTTTGGTTGTCTCAAAATTTGTTTTTGAGCATTTACAGCTGTTATGCTGCCCAATTTTGCATTCAGAGCTCTAATGCTTTCGCATTACTCTCTATGTACATATGCCTGGCCGTCCTTCTCGTCAGGTGGTACGTCTGACCAGGTGCATTGATATACCGGGTCATACGGCCATGCTGGTCAGGGTGATGTCGCTGTGCGGTTACCGCTGGTACCCCGAGTACACAGTGGAGGAATCGCACCGAGACTTCAACCAGAGCCAGTATATCTGCACTGTTAGGGTATTTCCAGACTACCCTGGAGCTGAGGAGCCAATCCATTGGTCCTATGGGTTGGGAGTCACTGTTGACATGGCAGTACAAGATGCTGCCTATTCAATGCTGACCATTATGAGAGCGAGACACGCACTCCTGCAGAATTCAAAATTCTGCTATGTTCCAGCCTCTCAGCCTGGTGAAGAGGGATACCTCAGCGGAGTCTATTTTGATTCTTCTATGGAGGATCCACTACTGCAGTCCACTGTTGAGATGCTATAGAACAGAGACAGGGATGCTCTTGCTCTCCGCATGGAGCTTTATGCTACCAGTGCCCGTCTGTGGACGGCTTTGACGCGGCTGGCACCGGTAGTCCAGACAGGGTACGGAGATATGGAGATGCTGAACCCTGTTAGGACCCATCTTCCGGCCCACGTTGACTGGCCAGCTATAGGAGGAGTCACCCCTCTTCGGGGACCCCTCTTACCACCAGTCAGGGGACCAAGGCCACATCCGTGTCCTTATGGATCCCAGGGATCTCAGGCTAGAGTGTTTCCTGATCCGCAGGTTGAGCTTCCAGGTCATGGAGGTAATCTCTATGAGATGTTCTATGCGGATGCCTGAGCTGTGGGCGGAAGGATAACATGGTAGTAGGCGTACATTCACAGTCCTGCGTGACTTGTGAAGTATGCATGTGATGTGAAATGAATTCTGGAGGCCTAGATAAATAATGTATAGGAAGCTTGTAAGCCTCTGATGAGTAGTTTCATAATTTCAGTAGTTTTCTCTTCGGTTAAGGTTGTACTGAACTATGTAAGGGTGTGTATGAACCATGGTGTATATATAGCAGTTGCTTGTTACCATGTTGTTCGGATATTCATTTCCGCATTCCGTGTGTTCAGTACATTCTTAATCCATAGCTAGTATTGATGTGATATTGGTCTAAGCTGTGAGTTTGTTTGTCAGGATGGTGTTCACCAGGTTGAACCGTGCCCCTGGTCACGAGCAAGGCGAGGGTAGTCAAGCGTCGTAGGAAGACCTGCCTCACCCGCCCTCTCTGGCGGAAGTTATGCTTGAGGCAGAGAAAAACAAAAGGGAGACCAACCGACTGTTAGAGCGATTGAGCAGAATACGGCTCGTCAGCCTAGGAATGCCGAAGTGTCCCTCAACGACTTTGTGAAGCTGAATCCTCCAAAGTTTCATCATTCCGTCGATCCCCTCGACGCTGATGACTGGTTGTGCAGCATCGCACGCAAGATTCGCTCTGCGAATGTTTCTAAGGCCGACAAGGTGACCTTTGCAGCGTATTTCCTCAAAGGACCCGTCAATCTGTGGTGGGAGAACTTTGAAGCTATGCGTCCCGCTGAACCAGCAGCCACATGGGCAGACTTCAGTGCAGCTTTTCGTCTGCACCATATTCCAGAGGGCCTGATGGACAGAAAGAGAGAGGAGTTCTGTGCCTTCACTCAGGGCAAGTTAACCGTGGATGCCTATAGCCGCGAGTTTGGTAACCTCGCCCGCTATGCAACAGAGGAGGTGTCTACTGATGCCAAGAAGCAAGCAAGGTTCCGTAAGGGTCTGAGCCCTAAGCTTCGTCGTGATCTGCACCTCAACGAGTGTCCAAGCTTTCAAGCCCTGGTCAACAAGGCGATCAGTGCCGAGACTGGTCATACTCACTTTGAAGCCACAAGGAAGCACTCCCGTGACTTTGGCTCGTCTTCTGGTTCCGCGTTCCCAAAACGCAGGCTGTGGGTTCCGAACAGTTCTCTGCCGCCAAGATACACTCCGAGGCCATCCTATGTGGCGCCTCAGACGAATCAGACCAACCCTCCAGCAAAAACTTATGGTGGTCCAGCTAGCAACGCTGCACCACATGCCAACCAAGTGATATGCTACAAGTGTGGAGAACCAGGGCACTATTCCCGTGAGTGTCCTCAAAATGTGGGTGCCAAGCAACCCGGAAAGTCCGTCGGGCAAGGCAAGTCGGGCAAAGCTTACTATGTGAAGCCAAGTCCTGCACGTGGCCGTGTGAACTATGTCTCAGCAGAAGAAGCTGCAGAGGATCCCGACGTCATACTGGGTACGCTTCTTGTTAATCATCACCCAGCGTCTGTTCTCTTTGACACTGGGTCTTCTCATTCCTTCATTTCAGAAAGTTATGCACAGTTGCATAACATGTCTTGTTGTGATATGCCAATTCCATTGGTTGTCCAAACTCCTGGTAGCAAATGGCAAACCTCTAGGATAACCTACGACAATGAAATTCTAGTAGACAGGCTAGTTTTTCTAGCCTCATTGATAGCATTGAAATCTTCGGATATTAATATCATCTTGGGCATGGACTGGATGTCAGCTCACTATGCCAAAATTGATACTCATTCTAGAAATGTCCAGCTTACCCATCCCTCGGTTGAGATAGTAAATGTCCCTACTCGAGTTGCCAAATGCCAACACTATTCCTTGAATGTCAACCCTCTTCCGGAACTTGAAGACATTCCGGTAGTCAGTGACTTCCCGGATGTTTTTCCAGAGGAACTGCCAGGAATTCCACCTGACAAAGATGTAGAGTTTGTGATAGATCTTGTTCCGGGAACTGTCCCAATAGCCAGAAGACCATATAAGATGGCATCCCTGGAGCTAGCCGAACTTTAGAAGCAACTAGATGAGGCCTTGAATAAAGGTTTCATTCGTCCTAGCTCTTCTCCTTGGGCTTGCCCCGTCCTCTTCATCAAGAAGAAACACGGAATAGATCGGATGGTTGTAGATTACCGACCAGTTAATCTGGTCACCATAAAGAACAAGTATCCGCTCCCCAGGATCAACGATCTGTACGATCAGCTCACTGGGTCCTCAGTCTTCTCCAAAATGGATTTGAGGTTGGGATACCATCAAATCAAGATCAAGAACGGGGACATTCCAAAAACGGCTTTTGTTACTCGTTATGGCCAATATGAGTACACCGTCATGTCCTTCGGTTTAACCAATGCCCCAGCCACCTTCTCTCGTCTGATGAATTCAATCTTCATGGAGTATTTGGATAAATTCGTCGTGGTATACCTCGATGATATTCTCATCTACTCGAAGAACGAACAAGAACATGTCGAGCATCTAAGGCTGGTATTGATGAAACTTCGAGAGCATCGCCTTTATGCCAAATTTTCAAAATGTGAATTTTGGTTACCAGAAGTGACCTATCTAGGTCACGTAATCTCTGGTAAGGGTATTGCTGTCAATCCCGAGAGAGTTCAAGCTGTCCTTGATTGGACTCAACCTGAATCGGTTAAGCAAGTTAGGAGTTTTCTTGGTCTAGCGAGTTATTGTCGCCGCTTTGTCGAGAATTTCTCCAAGGTTGCAAGGCCTCTAACTGAAATCCTCAAGAAGGATAAAAAGTTTGAGTGGACACCATAGAGTGAGCATAGTTTTCAGGAACTGAAAAGACGCCTGACTTCCGCACCTGTGTTGCTACCACCAAATTTTTCTAAGGACTTTGTTATCTATTGCGACGCCTCGCGACAAGGATTAGGTTGCATTCTCATGCAAGATCGTCATGTGATTGCATACGCATCTCGACAGTTGCGTCCACATGAGGATAATTATCCCACACATGACCTTGAGCTTGCAGCTGTGGTCCATGCACTAAAAACCTGGCGACATTACCTTGTGGGTAATCATTGCGAAATATTCACTGATCACCAAAGTCTGAAATATATCTTCACCCAGCCGGATTTGAATCTCAGGCAAAGACGGTGGGTTGAGTTGATCTCGGATTACGACTTAGGGATAACTTACACCCCGGGAAAAGCCAATGTTATGGCCGATGCACTAAGTCGTAAATCTAATTGTAACAATTTGATGCTACAACAAGGTCAACCGCATCTCTATGAGGACTTTCAGAAGTTGAATCTTCATATTTTTCTTCAAGGATTCCTTTCTACCCTGGTGGCGAAGCCTACCCTTAAGGATCAAATTATAGCTGGCCAAAAGCTTGACAAGGGTATATCACGGATCAAGGAGAATATTTTTAGCGGAAACGCTAAAGAATTTTCCATGAACGATCAAGGTGTTGTGTTCTTCCAGAATCGTCTAGTGGTTCCTAAGAACCCACATCTAAGGCAGTTAATTCTTAAGGAGGCCCATGATTCTCCTCTCACCATTCATCCCGGTAGTACTAAGATGTATCAGGACCTACGCCAGAGGTTCTGGTGGACTAGGATGAAGAGAGAAATTGTTGAGTTCGTTGCTAACTGCGACGTTTGTCGTCGAGTTAAGGCAGAACATCAAAGGCCTGCTGGCACCCTTCAACCTCTAGCTATTCATGAATGGAAATGGGATAAAGTTAGTATGGATTTCATTACCAGATTTCCCAAGACCAAGAAAGGAAATAATGCTATCTTTGTGGTCATTGACCGTCTTTCCAAAGTGGCTCATTTTCTTCCCGTTCGTGAGAGTATAACAGCTAGCCAGCTAGCCGAGTTATATGTCACTCGAATAGTGTCTCTTCATGGTGTTCCCTTGGAGATTAACTCGGACCGTGGGAGTATCTTTACTTCTCGCTTCTGGGAAAGTATTCAGAATGCCATGGGGACTCACTTATCTTTTAGCACTGCTTTCCATCCCCAATCAAGTGGTCAAGTAGAAAGAGTGAATCAAATCCTAGAAGATATGCTCCGAGCTTGTGTTATATCGTTCGGTATGAATTGGGATAAGTGCCTTCCATTCGCCGAATTCGCTTATAACAATAGTTATCAATCAAGGTTGGGCAAAGCTCCTTTTGAAGTTCTCTATGGACGAAGATGTTGAACACCTCTTAATTGGTCAGAAACCGGAGAGAGGCAACTCTTTGGCCCGAACATGATCCAGGATGCAGAAGAGCAGGTTCGCATTATTCGTGAAAAGTTGAAAACAGCCCAGTCTCGTCAAAAGAGCCAATATGATCGTCATCATAAGGCTCTGACCTTTGGAGTTGACGAGAAGGCTTACCTTCGGGTTACACCTTTGAAGGGTACCCATCGATTCGGTATCAAGGGCAAGTTGGCTCCTCGTTACATTGGTCCTTTTTGCATTCTTGCCAAACGAGGAGAAGTTGCCTACCAGTTGGAACTTCCTCCGCATCTTTCCAGGGTTCATGATGTCTTCCACGTCTCGCAACTCAGGCGTTGCTTTTCGGATCCTATCCGTGAAGTGGACCACGAAACGCTTGATCTCCAAGATAACCTTTCATACCGAGAATACCCCGTGCGTATTCTTGATCAAGCTGAGCGTACCACTCGACGTCGAAACCTCAAGTTTCTTAAAGTTCAATGGTCAAATCATTCTGAAAAGGAGGCAATTTGGGAAAGAGAGGATCGTCTCCGACTTGAGTATCCTGCGTTATTCCTGACGATTTCTAAATCTCGGGACGAGATTCTTTTGAGTGGGGGTGAGTTGTCACATCCCTGACCCCTTAAGCAAGTTAGTTTGGTGCTCATGTTTTCTTTGCATTGCATCTAGGAAATTCTCAACAAGAACAAAGTAAGTGGTGAAGGAAAATTCAACAAACCCTAGCCACTTCTCAAATTAAAGGAAACTCAAACTAGTTAAAATCAATGAACCCAAAATGGCCTCAAGAAAAGTTCAATCTTTCTGATAAATCATGAAAGTAACTAAGCAATGAAGAAAACCTTTTTCTTGACACTTTAAGCATTTTAAATAAATGCAAAACGCTATTGGTTTCAAGTTTTAAATTAGAAATCAGAAACTTTAAACTTTCAAAAATGTTGAAAACTTTGGGAATGGTTGGAAATATTCCAACAAATATTCTGGTGTGTTTAAAATAGCTTTTACAAACTATTTGGGAGCTGAAATAAATAGCAAGTTAATGAAATAGCAAAACAGAAAGAAATCAGAAAGAAAATGAGAAAAACCTTACCTGACGCTCACCTGGCCCGGCGCATCTGCTCCTGTCGTCGTCCTCCTCGCCAGTAGGAGCAGGAGGTGGCTGCCGCGTCGCCGCGCGCCTCCACGCAGCTCCCTGGCTGCCTGGACGCCGCTTCGCGCTGGCAAGCGCGGGGATAACCTCCCCGAGCTCGCAGCTATCCGTTCCCAGCTCATTCTCCCCCTCTGCCTCGTTTCTTTCTGCCGCCATTGGAGCCCGAGCAGAGCTCGAGCTCGCCGTCGTTCTAGCCTACCCTTCTCCCTCCTGAGCCGCGCAATAGGTCCGCCGCAACTCCCTGAAGCTTTCTAGCCACGAGCCCGACACCGAGACGCAGTGAAACGACGAGACACAGTCGTCTTCTTCCTCGGGTCACCGAAGCTCGTCGCCGGCATTCTTCCTCTCCAGGTCGTCCCTGAGCAAGCTAGCGCCACCACTGCACTCCTTGTGAGCTTGCGCATCTTTCCCCTAAGTTCTCCCCATCGATCCCCTCCTCTAGGCCTAGTTCCATCGGAGCCCGACGAGATCTGCCGCGGGAGCTCGTCGCCGGTAGCCCTCCGGTGATCAGCTCGTCCTTCTGAGGCCACCAGCAGCTTCAGGCCGTCGCGTAGATGTCGTAGGAGCTAAGTCCCGTGCGTAACTCCCTCTGTATCGAAGACCCCGATGATGCCCGAACCTTGGCCGCCGCCAAGCTCGTCGCCGGTGTCATCTCCGGCCAGATCAGCCCCAGCCAAGTATAAAAATGAACCCGCGGGAGAAGTGGCGTTCCTCTGGTGCTCTCCGCGCCGAGTTTGGCCCCCTGTACTGGTGCTCGCCGGAGGCTCCCCGCCGGCGAGGACGACCTCGCCGCCGGTGGATCTCAGCTGGCCTGAGCCACTGACGTGTGGGGCCAGCTTCTGGGAGTTTAGCATTAAAGAAAATAAATTCAATTAATTTGGTAAGTCACTCACATGTGGGTCCAGTGAGATTAATTAGCTAATTAAGTTTAATTTTAATCCAAAACTGACCAGAGACACTAACTAGTGGGTCCCACTCGTCAGGTTTGACTTTCAACGGCCAGTTGGACCTGCTGATGTCATGCTGATGCAGTAAAGGGATTTTCCAGTATAAGAATAATTCCAGAATGTTTAAAACTTCAAAATTTCATAGAAATGAATCTGTAACTCCAATGAAAATAATTTATATATGAAGAAGTATCAGAAAAATCCAAGGAATCTGAATATGCCATTTTCAAACATGTTTGAAAATGTTACAGAACCCAAACATGTAGATTAATGAATAAGTCAATTGTTATAAATACTTTATAAATTGAATATGGAAAATATTTAAATTTCACTATGATTGACATGATCAAATACTGTCCTGATTACCAACCAGCAACCTAACATGTCATTCCATGCATGTTAACATCAAGTTGATCTGAGCATCAGGTCGAATCAATTAAAATGGTATCTGAGAATACCTCGT
Organism: Hordeum vulgare subsp. vulgare; assembly: GCF_904849725.1. Taxonomy (NCBI): domain Eukaryota; kingdom Viridiplantae; phylum Streptophyta; class Magnoliopsida; order Poales; family Poaceae; genus Hordeum; species Hordeum vulgare. The sequence goes on along the minus strand of NC_058524.1, from coordinate 326,674,969 downwards.
TTGAAGTGATATTTCAGTTTGATTAAAATCAACTTCAAACCTAATACATGTTAGTTATAATAGTATATCACCTTGCATTCTCATGCCATGCTCATGCATCATCTTGATTGCATATGCTTGATACTGATTGATGTCATTCCTATCGGTAGGCTCCGCTCCCCCGGATTCCACCGAATATCCGTCTGACGGATATTGTCACTCCTCTGAGCAACAAGGCAAGCAACCATTTTGATCAATCCGATAAATCCCATGTTCTTGCTCCTGCACTTACTTATTGCATTAGGATTAAATGCTTCAACTGCTTTTGCCACGTTAGTTGAACCCACTTCCTTTGCATGACCTATCCTTGTCACAGTAAATAGCCGAACCTTGCAACCTAGCATACCTGGTAGTTGCTTGAGCCATGATGTGCCTTATCCTGCTATGCATATAGTAGTGTATGATATGTCATCTGGGAGATGAACAGAATTGTGAGAATGTGTTCGGTAAGCAAAGGTTGTGTGTTGAACCTGATTTGGTAAAGGTACCGGTGAAAGGCTGTGTAGGAGTACATGGCGGGTTGTTTCATTGGAACCGTCCTTAGGAACTGAGTTCCGTGTATGTAATCCAAGACTAGATACTATCATATGCTGGGCCCTGAAATATGACCCCGCTCGACCTATTAATCGCTTAGTACTCGGTCCAGGAGTTGCAAGTTGTTTCTGGTGTTTATAGTCATGCTGGAGGCCGTGCATGGTGCTGACCTGAGAGGTGGGCTGTGATGCGGTAGGCAGTGGCACGATGTACCAAGTGGCACCCGGATGGTGGGCTTGGGAACCCTGCGCACATCGTTTGGGGCCGTGACGGAAACCTCGACCGGACTTCCGTGCGGGTTACCCTCAGATAGGCGATAAACCTGGACTAGGTACTAGTGTGGTTAACGGTCGTGGCCGACTCCCTCACTAGGCTTCCGCTTGAAGGTTGCCGAGGTGCATGACGTGCACATGGCGATAAGTGGCGAGAGCGTGTGTGATGAAGTACACCCTTGCAGGGTTATGATCTATTCGAATAGCTACGTCCGCGGATATGGACTACTTGGAGACATATGTTGTTCATAGATAACTTCCATGGCTACTCATAGATTTTTCAAGATAAGCGTGTGTGTCGTGGACGGCAATTCCGTATGGACACGGAATGATTCCACGATAGTGTATTAATTGTGGTGTTAGTGGACTCGTGTGTGAGAAATCAAGTTGTCAAAATTATTTTAAAAATGCAAGTTGTCTAGCCACGAGTCAAATGTTGGCTTTCCGCATGAAACCCCACCATACCTTGTTGATACATTGCATGAGTAGTTAGTTATCCTAAAGTTTTGTTGAGTACCTCCGTACTCATGTTTGTTTAATAAATGTTGCAGATGTTGCTAAGGACCCTGACGGAGGGTTCTTCATAGACATCGACGACGACAAGTAGCTGGTGTCCCAGCTACGATCTGGCCCTATGTTGGGTCTGTAGTATAGTCAGGCCATGTGCCTTTTAGTTGCACCTGTCTGTACTCAGACAGTGTTAAACTCTTCCGCTGGCTTGTAACTGAATGACTGCTATTATGGGTCGTGAGACCCTTACTGTGTAATATTATGTGTGTGGCTCTTCCGAGCCTCTTAAATAAAGCTTGTATGTTATGGTCATGTTGTGATGCCATCGATGTATCTATACATATCGGTATGCCATGCGTACGTGTGTCGTACTTGATATGTATGGGGTTCGATTACCTAGTCGTGAATTTTAGTAGCACTCCTTACAGGGAAATGCCCCTTTGTGATCCAACGAGCCATGGTAGCTCGCTACTGCTCCGGACACATTGGTTGACCGGCATGTGTCCTTCTTAGCTGTTGTGTCTGTCCCCTTTGGGGAAATGTCACGTGATGTAATGGAGTCCTGGTAGCTTGCTACGACTCGTCTACACTCGCTGGTGACCGACACCTGCTTTGTTGGGTCATGTATGCCTGTCCTTGTGCGGTGCTTCCACTTTGGTTTATGACTAGACTTGTCGATCCGGGTTCTTTAACATTGGAATGCTAGCGACACTATTGCATACGTGAGTCAAAAGACGCAAACGGTCCCGGTTAAGGTAAGGCTGCAGCCGTGGAGTTAACCGTGCGTGAGACCGCAAAGGGATGTGATGTGTTACATGCTGGATTCCTATGGCTTAGGATCGGGGTCCCGACAGTATCGATCAGGTAACCCCCATCATTAAGACCAACATCACTACTACTGCTTCATTGTTGAATTGTGTTTATGATAGTGATGTTGTGGAACTTAATGAGCATGATCTTGAAAAATTTCTGTGCACGATCAAGGGAGAACCCAAGAAGCACATTGTTGCTCTCTTGGAACAACTGGGTGAGGCTAATGACCTCATCGAGTCTCATGAGGAGACCATCTCCGAGCTTCAAGGACATTGCCGTGACTATGGCGATGGGATTGTTGAACTATCTATTGCACTAGAAAAGGAGCGCACTCTTCGTTTGGCTCTTGAGGAGTCATACAACGATGACTGCGGTAAAGTGCAAAAGAAACTAGATCGTGCTATTGTTCTTACTCGTATGCTTAAGTCTGAAAAGGATGCTCTTGGGGTTGGCCATGACAGACTCAAAGTGGAGTTTGACACACTTGACAAGGCTCACAAGGTCTTGAAAGGTGCTCATTTCTCCCTGAAAGAGTCTCATGATCAACTCCAAGCAAAGCTTACCAAGGAAATCTCTACGTGTCCTCCTTTCATTTTAATTGATAATGCTTGTACAACTAACCCTTATTGTGAGCATGTACATCTTGTGGAGGAAAATGCCAAGTTGAAGGAGAAACTTGAGAAGGGCCTTGTGTCATGCATCCAAGGCGAGAAGAGCCTGAACGACCTCTTGAGCAATCAAAAGGGTGTGATAGGAAAGGAGGGACTTGGAATTACATCCAAGTCAAAAAGAAAAAGGAAGAACAGGAACAAACGATCCCCTACCTTCATGGACATCTTTGTCAAAGAGGGCGAAGGGACTCAGGAGGTGAACAGGAACAAGGTGGACGATGGTAGCATCAAGAAGGGCAAAACCATTCCTACCAACACAGCCGGCAAACTCAATCCTTCGTATGTTTTATGTCGTGCTGGTGATGGGCATGTTTATGCCAGATTTGTTGGTTCTTACTATGAGTCCATTGAATGGGCTATTTGGGTTCCGAAGACCCTTGTCTCTAACATTAAAGGACCCATTCAAAAATGGGTACCTAAGACCAAGCCTTGATCTATTGCAGGAGTTTGCTTCCGGTGGGGAGTCATGGTTGCTCGATAGTGGAGCAACAAATCATATGACCGGAAGCAAGGACTTAGTGGTGGATGTGCATCCTTCTCCATCTATGGCCACCCATGTCCAATTCGTCGATGCATCATCGTCAAAGGTATTGGGATTTGGTAAGGTGGTCATCTCTCAAGAGTTATCTATTGAGAAGGTCATGCTTGTTGAGTCCCTTGCTTACAATTTACTTTCGGTTCGTCAACTTGCAATTATGGGTTTTTCCACATTCTTTAATCTTGATACTATGGTCCTTTTGTGGAGCAAGACTCTTAAAGTAGCCTATGTTGGATATTTTGAAAATGGTCTCTATGTGGTGAACTTTTCAAAGCGACCCACTAAGACTATGACTTGTCTAATGGCTAAAGTTGATGTGGGCTGGCTTTGGCATCGCCGACTCGCTCATGTCAATATGAGATCTTTGCAAAGTATCCTCAAAGGGGACCATATTCGTGGACTAACGAATGTGAGTTTTGCCAGAGATCGTGCTTGCAGTGCCTGCATTGAAGGAAAGATTCATGAAACTGCTCATCGTCCAATGACTCTCATGTACACTAAGAGGCCGTTGGAGCTCCTTCATATGGATCTTTTCGGTCCTCCATCATTTGATAGTCTTGGGGGCAGAAAGTACTGCCTGGTGATTGTTGATGACTACTCAAGATACACCTGGGTATATTTCTTCAAGAGGAAGAGTGAGACTCAACAAACTGTCATCAACTTTGCTAACGAAGCTCAACGTCAACATGAAGCAAAGATTTTGATGATTAGAAGTGACAACGACACCGAGTTCAAGAACTACACCTTGGATGAGTTTCTAGGTGATGAGGGAATAAAATATCAATATTCAGCACCATATACCCCTCAATAAAATGGTGTGGCGGAAAGGAAGAACCAGACATTGATGGATGTTGCAAGAACAATGATGGCAGAATTCAAATCTCCATATAACTTTTGGGCTGAAGCCATCAACACAACATGTCATGCGTCCAATCGACTCTATATCCGCAAAGGCTTGAACAAGACCCCATATGAGATTCTCACCGGAAACAAACCCAATCTCAAGTACTTCCGGGTATTCGGTTGTAAGTGTTTCATTCTCAAGAAAGGTGCAGGTTTAGCTAAATTTGTTTCTAGAGCACAAGAGGGCATCTTTGTTGGTTATGCTACAAACTCTCATGCTTACCGTGTTCTCAACAAGTCCACCGGGCTCATTGAGGAGACGTGTAACATGGAGTTTGATGAAATAATGGCTCCCAAGTGGAGAAAAGTGGTCTTTGTGATATAGGTGATGAAATTCCTCCCCAAGCCATAAGAAGAATGGGGATTGGTCAAATACTCCCCATTGAGGAACCCCTTGTGGCCGAAGGAGAAGGACAATGCTCTACTCAAGTGGAGCCATCATCCTCACAAGCCCCACACGCTTCCGATGAACAAAGAGAAGACCCTCTACCAGTTGAACAAGCTCAAGGACAAGATCAATTGCCCAAAGATGGTGATGTGTCCCTTGATGTAAAAGCGCTTACCCAAGGTTCCGAAGCTGCTCAAGATCAAGATCAAGTGCAACTACAAGATCCAGACCAAGTAGAAGCACAAGATCAAGATCAAGAGAAACCACAAGAACAAGGACAAACCATTGAACCTGCTCAAGTCGAAAATCAAGTTGATCAGGATACTGTCTCTCAATTCCCTTCTGCTGCGCCAAATAGGGCTACTGGTGCCAAGGGAGGTTCAAAACGCAAGGCAAGGAAAGTAATCAAGTCGATGCTCCCCAGTTATCCAATGCAGAACTCTTGGAGCGTTGCGCAGCCAAGATTGCGAACAAGCTAAGAGTCAAGTCACATCTTATGAAGAATGTGCTTGGCAGTTTGAAAAGGGGAGTATCCACTCGTCAACAAATTTGGAATTATTGCGAGCATCACGCGTTTGTTTCGTATTGTGAACCTCAACACGTACAGGAAGCGCTCGATGATGAGGATTGGCTTTTGGCCATGCATGAAGAACTCAACAACTTCGAGCGTAATCAAGTCTGGGATTTAGTGCCAAGACCAAAGGAGGAACATAATGTCATCGGGACCAAATGGATTTTCAAAAACAAGCAAGATGCCAATGGGAGTGTGATTCGAAACAAGGCAAGATTGGTGGCTCAAGGCTACTCCCCAGTCGAGGGTATCGACTATGGTGAAACCTTTGCCCCTGTTGCTCGTCTAGAATCTATTCGCATGCTGCTTGCATTTGCTTCACATCATAATTTCAGATTACAACAAATGGATGTGAAAAGTGATTTTCTCAATGGTCCTTTAAATGAGTTGGTCTATGTCAAACAACCCCCAGGATTCGAACATCCCAAGCTCCCCAATCATGTGTACAAACTTAATAAGGCACTTTATGGCCCTAAACAACCCCCACGTGCGTGGTATGAGTACCTTACTGAGCTGTTACAAGATCGTGGGTTTGAAATTGGGAAGATAGATCCCACTCTTTTTACTAAGAAGGTTAAAGGGGATTTGTTCATATGCCAACTATATGTTGATGATATCATTTTTGGTTCTCCTAACGTTACTTTCAATGAAGAATTTGTTGAACTAATGACCGAGAAATTTAAGATGTCTATGATGGGTGAGTTGAAGTTCTTCCTCGAATTGGAGATTAAAGAAGGCTTAGAAGGGACCTTCATCAAACAAGCCAAGTACACTCAAGACATGCTCAAGAGGTTCGAGCTAGAGGATGTCAAGCCGGTCAAGTTCCCCATGCCAACAAGATGCAAGCTTGACAGTGATCCCAATGGTAAAGCAGTGGATCAAAAGGTATATCGCTCCATGATTGGATCCCTCCTTTACCTTTGTGCATCTAGACCAGATATTATGTTGAGTGTAGGGATTTGTGCATGGTTTCAATCCGCACCAAAAGAAAGTCATTTTATGGTTGTTAAGCGAATCTTTTGATATTTGGCTCATACCCAAAACTTTGGTCTATGGTATCCCAAAGGAGCAAACTTAAACCTAGTGGGCTATTCTGACTCAGATTGGGCAGGAGATTGTGTGGAGAGGAAGTCAACTTCTGGAGGATGCCAATTCCTTGGTCGCTCACCGGTAAGTTGGTCTTCAAAGAAGCAGAATTGTGTCTCACTATCATCCACCGAAGCTGAGTATGTGGCAGCTGCAAGTTGTGGTGCACAGTTGCTATGGATGAGGCAAACTTTAAAGGATTACGGTGTCACTTGTAACAAAGTGCCACTTCTATGTGACAATCAAAGTGCTATCAAGATTTCCCTCAATCCGGTGCAACATAGCAAGACCAAGCATATTGATATTCTCCATCACATCATTCGTGAACATATCAAGCAAGGTGATATTGAGGTTCACTTCATCAACACTAAAGAGAAACTTGCAGACATTTTCACTAAGCCCCTAGATGAAGCAAGGTTCAGGGAGTTAAGGCATGAGGTAAATATCATTGATTCAACTAATGTGGATTGAAACTTGGCACTTTGCACCTCACTATGCATTACATCTTGTTCTAGGTGTAGGCATGGACATAGGGGAAGTGTTGTTCTCTCAATGAACGTTCCCTCCCCCCGTTATGCATAAATCGATCAAGTCTTTCATGTTGGCCATTATTAAATGCCACTTGTGCTTCAAAGATGAGCGTTGGTCATGAACCCAAGGATAGTTCTTCGCGGTGTGATACCTTTGCCTCAAACATAGGTGGCCTCGGCCACCGCCCCCACCTTTCTCTCATATGGAAGAAAGGATACAAAATGACTGGTCAGTATACCTTGCTGGTGTTATCTTTTTTATTACACTAACTAGTCGTTGCCCACGTCATTTCCACAAAATCCTATGTCTCGATGTGTCATTTTGAGCGGTACTAACGCCAGGGGTAGCGGTACTACCGCGAGGGGTAGCGGTACTACCGCCAGGACCCCGGCCTATCACGACTTGACTAGGGTTTTTTAGGGCTATCTCAAGGGGGAGCAGTACTACTGCCAGGGGGAGCGGTACTACCGCTAGGACCCCGGCGGTACTACCGCCAAGGGGAGCGGTATTACCGCTAGGACAGCGGTACTACTGCTAAGACCCAGCGGTACTACCTCTGGGCCCATACCCCTTGGGCTAAAAATGAGGGGGCCCTTTTTTTGCCCTGTTTCTTCTTCCTCGTGGCTCTCCCTCCTCTACTCCGAACTCCCCCCGTTTGGATCTCTCTCTACGGAGCCCATTCTCTACCTTGAGTTGGAGGGTTTGCTCCTCTCCTTCTTCCTCCGTCAAGTGCCATGGACGCCGGTAACGCTCCTCTCCTTGTTCTCTTGATTGGTATTTTCTTGTTCTAGGGATCGGAGCTTGGTGATTTGGATCCATGGCCATGATTTGTGCTTCGTTTTTGGATGGAACGAAGGAGATATATTAGGGAGTTTAGGATTTATGATTCATTGCACTTATTTTGACATGCACTAGTTCTTCGTGTTTTAGATCGAGTAGTTCTTATCATACTTCTCTTGGATTAGATCTAAAACTTGAATCTCTTTGACTAGGCGTGTCTCCTTCGAGATGTTCTTGTGGTCGCCATGTGTTAGGGCTGTGGTGTTAAGTGTAGTGAGTTTATGTACTAGCCGTGGATCTCTTGAATCCAATCTAGCAGTTTTTGTGAGTTTCTTCATATTCAGATCTGAAATTCAACTCCCTAGCGTTACTACCGCCAGCCTGGCGGTACTACCGCCAGGACCCCAGCGGTACTACCGCCAGGGGTAGCGGTACTACCGCGTGGACCCCGGCGGTACTACCGCCAGGAGGATATTTTTCATATTTTCATTTCTTTTTATTTCTATTTTGGCAATGTGTGTTTCTTCTTATGATCCTTTTGACCATTGCCTTGAGTCCTCATGTCGCTCTTTTTGGTGTGTGTGTCTTGTGTGTCACAGGTGGTGCTCGCCGCTCGAATCCCGCACGTAACACCCAACCGAAGGAGTATCGCACTTCAAAGGCTCCAGAGGGTTCCACCATTTCCGGTCTGACTCCCAAGAAGAGGTCCTTCAAGAAGACTGCTACCAAGAACAAAGGGATCAACGTTCGCACTATGCCCCCTAATGATTTTCTGGTATTCTGCACCCGCAATCACTATCTTGAAGACAAGGCTCAGATCAAGAACATCGAGTATGTTTGGTCACTGGATCACTGCATGATCTATCGCGACATAATCAAGCCCTTCAAGAAGATATTTGTCCCAGTGCAGTGGATTGACCTTGCTCACCTTCGGCGGAATCTGGACTACTTTAGTGAGGCTCTCTCATTGATTGAAAAGCTTGGCCTTACAGAGATCATCACCTTCAGACAAGACTCTAATCCAGATGTTGTAGCCCAGTTCTATGTCACTGTTCACTTTGCACCTGATGACGTGCGCACCATGACTTGGATGACCGGTACTCAGAAGATGACAGGTTGCTGGTCAGAGTTCATGCAGTTTCTCAAAGTTGACTTTTAGGGGGACGAAAATGCTCGTGGGATGCGTCCTCATGCTCCTTCTTCATCTACTGCCACCCCCAAGGACAGGCTGCAACAACTTTATGTGAAGAAAGGTGTGCTTCCCAAGCATCCGGATATCATGCATCGGATCTTCTGCAACTCTCTCTTCCCTCGTATTGGCAACTTTGACGAGGTGCATGGTCATCTAGCTGAGATGCTTCTGCTATGTGAGGAGGCTAGGACTAAGGATACTCCGCCTCTCGATATTGCCCACGTGATGTTCAATGAGCTCTGGAACTGCATCGTGAACCGCAAGGTTCCCATGTGAAGAGGTAGCACGAGGTCTATCTGGTAGATCCCTTCCCTATTCAGGCTGACTATTTTGTGCATGGTCCTATAAAACTCTGTATCAAAGACAAATGGGCCAACCCATCAACTTCTTCTCAACACATGTATACGGACACAGAGACTTTTGCTGGAGGAGGACCTGCTTCACAGACCCGCTCTTCTGCTATGCCATCTTGGGCAGTGAAACTAAAGGATCAAATGAAGACTCTCTTCTGTATGCAGGCCAAGGGACAATATCAGTCTCATATGGCCCAGAAGGAGAACCGTTAGAGGCACAAGCGTGTCTTAAGGACCCTTGATGTAGCTATCTCAAGTGGCTCAGAGGAAGACATCACTCGAGAGTCTGATTGGATGCGGGCTCAAGGTTATCAGTGGACTGGGTCTGATGCAGAGGAGGAGGCTTCCGAGGAGGACATTGAGGAGGAGCAGGACGAGCAGGATCCGGATGCCACAGACGCGTTTGGGGATGATGAGGATGCGGAGTGACCACCTGTGTCGTTCGGTGTGCCCCTTTTTGGTGTCTTGTGCCAAAGGGGGAGAGAGTCTAGGAGCTGGATTTTCGTTTTGCTTTAACTTTGCTTATCTTTATCGTGTTTGCTCTGAACTTGGTTTGATCGTGTTTGCTATCTTTGCTTTGTGTGATGTGAGACTTGGTCTTATTGTGAGACTTATTTTTATCACATGATGTGAGTCATATTCTCTTCAATTATCTCTATTATTTATCTTTATGTTCACATGCTATCTACTGTGCAAATCCGGTATAGTCATCAATCCACCAAAATGGGGGAGATTGTTAGGGCATATTTATGCCTAAGTAATTTTGGTGATTGATGACAGTACCGTAAAGGACTAATCGTGTGAATTAAGCTTTCAGCTAACACATGTCAATGACACAAGACGATTCGGCACCCTCCATGGAACAGAAGCACGGTGTCCTCTACGAATTCTCTTTCTTTGAGTGATAGGAATGTCGTACTATTAAGAGGGGATCCGTAGTGGAAAGGTTTGGGTGGAATCAACTTTACACGCAGACACTTTATCTCCTTCCCCTTTCCCTGCAACTTTGGAGCTATTCCCGTCTCTGTTTTATCTCTTCTTGCAAAAAGGTCTCCTAGCGGTAGTACCGCTGTCTCTAGCGGTAGTACCGCGGGGCCTAGCGGTAGTACCGCTAGAGCTCGCGGTAGTACCGCTGGGCCTAGAGGTAGTACCGCTCGCCCTAGCGGTAGTACCGCTAGAGCTGGCGGTAGTACCGCTGTGCTGGCGGTAGTAACGCCCTTGGTTAGCGGTAGTACCGCTCCACGAACTTAGTACTGCCTTCCTAGTGGTTGTACTTTGTCGGACTTTTTGCAAAGACTTCCTTGGCGGTGGTTGGCCCGGTAGTGTTTCTGCACTACCATGGGCTCAAAGGTAGTACCGTTGCAGCCAACGGTAGTACCGCTGGAGTGCTAGTGGTAGTACCGCTAGGCTCGGGCTATGAGTGGGAAAACGGTTGGTTTTCCCCCCACTATATAAAGGGTTCTTCTTGCTCTAGAACCCTACCTTTGACCCTCCCAAGCTCCATTGTTTCTTCCTAATCTCAAAAGTGCCTGATCTCTCTCCCTAGCCAATCAAACTTGTTGATTTCCTAGGGATTGGTTGAGAAGGCCTAGATCTACACTTCCTCTAAGAGAAAATTGATTCCCCCCACTAATCCCTTGCGGATCTTGTTACTCTTGGGTGTTTGAGCACCCTAGACGGTTGAGGTCACCTTGGAGCCACATTCAATTGTGGTGAAGCTCCGTGGTCTTGTTGGGAGCCTCCAAGATTTGTGTAGAGTTTGCCCCAACCTTGTTTGTAAAGGTTCGGTCGCCGCCTTCAAGGGAACCTATAGTGGAATCACGGTACCTTGCATTGTGTGAGGGCGTGAGGAGAATACAGTGGCCCTAGGGGCTTATTGGGGAGCATTGTGCCTCCACACCGCTCCAACAGAGACGTACTTCCTGTCAAAGGGAAGGAACTTCGGTACCACATCCTGGTCTTCATTGGTTCCACTTGTGGTTATCTATAACCTTTACATTGTGTATGCTTTTGTTGTTGTCTATATCTTACTTGTCTTTGTTATTTTTGTTGGTAGCATCATATAGGTTCACCTCCTTGTTGACATTTTAGAGAACCTTTATGTTGCTAACCCTAACTTGCTAAGATTAATTAAAAAGTGGTCGTTGCCTATTCACCCCCCCCTCTAGTCAACTAATCGATCCTTTCAATCGCTATCAAGATTCAATATGAACAATCCTCTCATATTGGGTGCATGACCATAAAAGATATTACTAATAGAAATAGAACAACCATTATTCTCTGACTTAAACGAGTAACCGTCTCGCAATAAACAAGATCCTGATAAAATGTTCATGCTTAAGCAGGCACTAAATAACAATTATTTAAGTTCATAACTAATCCTGATGGTAACTCAAGTGAAACTGTGCCGACGACGATTGCATCAACCTTGGAACCATTTCCCACACGCATCGTCACTTCATCCTTCGCCAGCCTTCGCTTATTCCGCAGTTCCTGTTTCGAGTTGCAAATATGAGCAACAGAACCGGTATCGAATACCCAGGCACTACTACGAGAGCTGGTTAAGTACATGTCAATAACATGTATATCGAATATACCTGATTTTTCCTTGGTCGCCTTCTTATCAGCCAAATACTTGGGGCAGTTCCGCTTCCAGTGACCCACACCCTTGCAATAATAACACTCGGTTTCAGGCTTAGGTCCAGCTTTTGGTTTCTACGTCGGATTGACAACAGGCTTGCCGCTCTTCTTGGAATTACCCTTCTTTCCTTTGCCGTTTCTCTTGAAACTAGTGGTCTTATTCACCATCAACACTTGACGCTCTTTACGGAGTTCTGACTCTGCGACTTTCAGCATCGCGAATAAATCGCCGGGTGACTTGTTCATCCTTGCATGTTATAGTTCAACACAAAGCTCTTGTAGCTTGGTGATAGTGACTGAAGAATTCTGTCAGTGATAGCCTCTTGTGGGAGTTTATTCCCCAGCTCAGCTAGACGGTTTGAGCACCCAAACATTTTAAGCACATGTTCACCGATAGACGAATTCTCCTCCATCTTGCAAGCATAGAATTTATCGGAGGTCTCATACCTCTCGATCCGGGCGTTCTTCTGAAAGATAAACTTCAACTCCTGGAACATCTCAAATGCTCCATGACGCTCAAAGCAACGTTGAAGTCCGGGCTCTAAGCCATACAAAACTGCACATTGAACTACTGAGTAGTCCTCCTTGCGTGTCAACCAAGCGTTCTTAACATCTTGGTCAGCTGTGGTGGGTGGTTCAACTCGTAGCGCAGCATTAAGGACATAATCCTTCTTCCCAGCTTGCAGGATCAACTTAAGATTACGAGCCCAGTCTACAAAGTTGCTTCCATCATCTTTCAACTTAGCTTTCTCTAGGAACGTATTACAATTCAGGGTGACTGTCGCGTGAGCCGTTGATCTACAACACAAATATTTCAATGTGAACTTAGACTATGTTCAAGATAATTAGAGTGTAACTAATCAAATTACTTGCTAAACTCCCACTCAAAAAGTACATCTCTCTAGTCATTTGAGTGGTTCATGATTCAAATTCACTAACCCAAGTCCGATCATCACGTGAGTTGAGAATAGTTTCACTGGTAAGCATATCTATGCTAATCATATCAACTATACGATTCATGCTCGACCTTTCGGTCTCATGTGTTCCGAGGCCATTTCTGCACATGCTAGTCTCGTCAAGCTTAACCCGAGTGTTCCGCGTGTGCAACTGTTTTGCACCTGTTGTATGTGAATGTTGAGTCTATCACACCCGATCATCACGTGGTGTCCCAAAACAACTAACTATAGCAACGGTCCACAGTCAGGGAGAACACAATTTCATCTTGAAATTTTAGTGAGAGATCACCTCATAATGCTACCGTCATTCTAAGCAAAATAAGGTGCGTAAAAGGATTAACATCACATGTAATTCATAAGTGACATGATATGGCCATCATCATGTGCTTCTTGATCTTCATCACCAAAGCACCGGCACGATCTTCTTGTCACCGCGACACAACATGATCTCCATCAACATGTCGCCATCAAGGTTGTCGTGCTACTTATGCTATTACTACTAAAGCTACATCCTAGTAATATAGTAAAAGCATCTACAAACACAAACGTTAGTTTAAAGACAACCCTATGGATCCTGCCGGTTACCGTACCATCGACGTGCAAGTCGATATTAACTATTACAACATGATCATCTCATACATTCAATATATCCATCACGTCATTGGCCATATCATATCACAAGCATACCCTGCAAAAACAAGTTAGACGTCCTCTAATTTGTTGTTGCATGTCTTACGTGGCTGCTATGGGTATCTAGTATGATCGCATCTTACTTACGCAAAAACCACAACGGAGATGTGCAAATTGCTATTTAACCTCTCCAAGGACCGCCTCGGTCAAAACCAATTCAACTAAAGTTGAAGAAACCAACACCCGCCAGTCATCTTTATGCAACGAGGTTGCATGTCAATCGTCAATCGATGAAACCAGTCTTTCGTAAGCGTACGAATAATGTGCGTCTGGGCCGCTTCAATCCAACAATACCGCCGAATCGAGAAAAGGCTAAATAGGGCAACAAATCGAACGTCACCGTCCACAAAACCCTTTGTGTTCTACTCGAGATAATATCTACGCATGAACCTAGCTCATGATGCCACTCATGGGAACGTCGCATGGGAAACAAAAAAATTCCTACGCACACGAAGACCTATCATGGTGATGTCCATCTATGAGAGGAGATTTGGATCTACGTACCCTTGTAGATCGCACATCAGGAAGCGTTAAGAAACGCGGTTGACGTAGTGGAACGTCTTCACGTCCCTCGATCCGCCCCACGAACCATCCCATGATCCGCCCCACGAACCATCCCACGAACCGTCCCGCGATCTGTCCCACAATCCGTTCCGATCTAGTGCCGAATGGACGACACCTCCGCGTTCAGCACACGTACAGCTTGATGATGATCTCAGCCTTATTTATCCAGCAAGCAAGACGGAGAAGTAGATGAGTTCTCCGCCAGCGTGACGGCGTGCCGGTGGTGGTGATGATCTACTCCTGCAGGGCTCCGCCTGATAGAGGCGAAGTTGTCCCTGTCTTTCGATGAGATCGTGGATATCGTTTAGATGGAGTAGACTTTGACGATCCGACTACGAACGTGTGAGGACGTCGCGCCTTAGCAATCGCTAAACCAACTCCGAGAGGTTATTGATCACGCCGGAGCACGATCAACCTGACCACGAGGGTCTGTTTCCTGCACGCAAACGAAGAACAAGCAAGAAACCAAGATTGCAATCAGGATATTGCGAATATAAGAGAAAAGCTTTATTGATGAAGGTGGGGTTCTGTGACGTCTTTGTCTGGTCGTAGAACACAAACGAAGAACGCGAAGTTGCAGCTATGGCGAACTTGAAATCTAAACAAAACCCAAGTCTAAACGGTGCCCTAAGGGCTGTATATATGGGGGAAAAGAGAGGCAATTTCGTAACCCTTGGGGAAGGGTTCCGAAAACAGCCCTAGTCTCGGTTTCCCCACACATACGGACTCTAAAAATAGCCTATATTATGGTATTTCGAAATTACATGGACCTGGCCCAAAAATAAGGTGGCGCAACACCTATAATAGCCTATGGACGAAATTAATAAAGTGGGGTCTTGAATATTTCGTCCAAAGTCTTCATGCTCTCCTTATGGTGGCTTTAAAGTGCGGAAATCACCAAGGGAAGCTCCATTGTTCTCTCCCGCGCGTGCCCCTTGTTTGCCATGCTTCATCCCGCTCCAACGGATATCCTTCTTGTCCATGCTAGGTCCTTCATTCATGAGAACAACAAAAGTATCTAACTTAGGCAGCATCATATGTTCATGAACATTAGAAGTATTCCCAATAAACGAAAGTACCTGGTAATTCAATTGGCGTGCACGAGCTCTAGTAACTGGTCCAGTATGTATAGCAGCTGGTGCTGTGGGTGTAGCAATGGTATTGATGTCCTCATCACCGCCCGAGCTCCGCAGAAATCCGATCTAGAGGTAGAACTATGTGGTCTAGGGTTGAGTTGCACGTGGAAAAAGTTGCCTCAAATCAGCCCCAAATCACCACTATATATAGGAGGGAGGGGCAGGAGGTTTTCTTTGAGGACCAAGCCCTCAAGGGTGCGCCGGCCAGGAGGAGAGGAGGAATCCTATTCCAATTAGGATTGGAAAGTGGAGTCCTTCTCTTCCTTCTCACCTCCCCTTTTTTTCTTTCTCTTTGTTTTTTCTTCTCTTGGCACCAAGTCCTTGGGATGTCCCACCATCCCACTAAGGGCTAGTGCGCCACTCTAAAGCAATTGGGCTCCCTCCGGGCGGGTTTCCCCCCTCCCAGTGAACTTCCGAAACCCATTCGTCACTCCCGGTACAATGCCGGTAATGCCCAAAAACTTTCCGATAACCAAATGAAACCATCCTATATATCAATCTTCGTTTCCGGACCATTCCGGAAACCCTCGTGACATCCGTGATCTCATCCAGGACTCCGAACAACATTCGGTAACCACACATATAACTCAACTATACTAAAACATCATCGAACCTTAAGTTGCAGACCCTGCGGGTTCGAGAACTATGTAGACAAGCCCCGAGGCACTCCTCGGTCAATATCCAATAGCGGGATGTGGATGCCCATCTTGGATCCTACATATTCTCCAAATATATTATCGGTTGAACCTTAGTGTCAAGGATTCATATAATCACGTATGTCATTCCCTTTGTCCTTCCGTATGTTACTTGCCCGAGATTTAATCGTAGGTATCCGCATTCCTATTTCAATCTCGTTACCGGCAAGTTTGTTCAGTCGTTCTGTAATACAAGATCCCGTGACTTACACTTAGTCACATTGCTTGCAAGGCTTGTGTGAGATGTTGTATTACCGAGTGGGCCCCAAGATACCTCTCCGTCACACGGAGTGAAAAATCCCAGTCTTGATCCATACTAACTCAACGGACACCTTCGGAGATACCTGTAGAGCACCTTTATAGTCACCCAGTTACGTTGTGACGTTTGGTACACACAAGGTATTCCTCCGGTGCCAGTGAGTAATATGATCTCATGGTCATAGGAATAAATACCACGCAGAAAACAATAGCAATAAAACGGCACGATCAATATGCTACGTTCATAGTTTGGGTCTAGTCCATCACATGATTCTCCTAATGATGTGATCCAGTTATCAAGTGACAACACTTGCACATAGCCAGAAAAGCTTGACTATCCTTGATCAACTGGCTAGCCAACTAGAGGCTTGCTAGGGACATTGTTTTGTCCATGTATCCACACACGTATCTATTTTTTCATTCAATACAATTATAGCATTTGATAATAAACGATTATCTTTAAACAAGAAATATAATAATAACTATTTATCATTGCCTCTAGGGCATATTCCCAACACAACCTTGGAACCATTTCCCACGTGCATCGTCACGTCATCCTTCGTCAGCCTTCGTTTATTCCGCAGTTCCTGTTTCCAGTTGCAAATGTGAGTAACAGAACCGGTATCAAATACCCAGGCACTACTACGAGATCTGGTGAGGTACACATCAATAACATGTATATCAAATATACCTTGTTTGGCGTTGGCCGCCTTCTTATCGGCAAGATAGTTGGGGCAGTTGCCCTTCCAGTGACCAGTCCACTTGCAATAATAGCACTCAGTTTCCGGCTTACGTCCAGCCTTGGGTTTCTTCGTCGGAGGGGCAACAGATTTGCCACTCTTCTTGGAGTTACCCTTCTTGCCTTTGCCGTTTTTCTTGAAACTAGTGGTCTTACCATCAAAACTTGATGTTCTTTCTGGATTTCTGACTCAGCGACTTTCAGCATCGCAAATAACTCGCCAGGTGACTTATTCATCCCTTGCATGTTATAGTTAAACACGAAGCTCTTATAGATAGGTGGCAATGACTGAAGAATTCTGTCAGTGATAGCTTCTTGCGGTAGTTCAATCCCCAGCTCAGCTAGACGGTTAGAGTACCCAGACACTTTGAGCACGTGTTCACTAACACACGAATTCTCCTCCATCTTGCAAGAATAGAATTTATCGGAGGTCTCATACCTCTCGATCCGGACATTCTTCTCAAAGATAAACGTCAAATCCTGGAACATCTCATATGCTCCATGACGTTCAAAACGTCTTTGAAGTCCCGGTTCTAAGCCATACAAAACTGCACATTGAACTAGTGAGTAGTCATCCTTACGCGCTTGCCAAGCGTTCAAAACAACTTGGGTTCCCGTAGCGCGTGGTGCATCACCTAGCGCAGCATCAAGCACATATTGCTCTTGTCCAGCTTAGACGATAAGCCTCAGATTTCGAGCCTAGTCAACAAAGTTGGTTCCATCATCTTTCAACTTAGCTTTCTCTAGGAACGTATTAAAATTCAGGGTTGCTACTGCGCGAGCCATTGATCTACAACATCAAATTTTGCAAAGATTACTTAGACTATGTTTTAGACAATTGAGTTTAGCTAATCATATTACTTATAAACTCCCACTCAAATAGACATCCCTCTAGTCATTCGAGTGTCGCATGATCCAAATTCGCTAACTCAAGTCCGATCATCACGTGAGTTGAGTATAGTTTCAGTGGTGAACATCTCCATGTTGATTATATCAACTATATTATTCATGCTCGACCTTTCGGTCTCTTGTCTTCCGAGACCATGTCTATACATTCTAGGCTCATCAAGTTTAACCCGAGTGTTCCGCGTGTGCAACTGTTTTGCACCCGTTGTATGTGAACGTTGAGTGTATCACACCCGATCATCATGTGGTGTCTCGAAACGACGAACTGTCGCAATGGTGCACACCCAGGGAGAACACAATTTTATCTTGAAATTTTAGTGAGGGATCACCTTATAATGCTACCGTCGTTCTAAGAAAAATAAGGTGCATAAAAGGATTAACATCACATGCAAATCATAAGTGACATGATATGGCCATGAACTATTGCTTCTTGATCTCCATCACCAAAGCACCGGTATGATCTCCATTATCACCGATGCCAAACCATGATCTCCATCATTGTGCTGCCATCGAGGTTGATGCGCTATCTTTGCTGTTACTACTAATGCTACTGTCTAGCGATATAGCAAGAGAATCTGCAAGCACAAAATAAATTTAAAGAGAACCCTATGGCTCCTGCCGATTGCCGTAGCATCGACGTGCAAGTCAATATTTAACTACTAAAACATGGTCATCTTATACATCCAATATATCATATCATGTCTTTGGCCATATTACATCACATGCATACCCTGCAAAAACAAGTTAGACGTCCTCTAATTTGTTGTTGCATGTTTTACATGGCTCCTATGGGTATCTAGTATGATCGCATCTTACTTACGCAAAGCCGCAACGGTGATATGCCAATTGCTATTTAACCTTCTCCAAGGACCGTCTCGGTCAAATCTGATTCAACTAAAGATGAATAAACAGACACACGCCAGTCATCTTTATGCAACAAGTTGCATGTCAGTTGATGAAACCGGTCTCTCGTAAGCGTACAAGTAAAGTTGGCCCGGGCCGCTTCAATCCAACAATGTCATTTAATCAAGAAAAGACTAAGGAGGGCCTCTAATTGAACATCAACGCCCACAAACTATTTTGTGTTCTAATCCAGATATCATCTACACTTGAACCTAGCTCATGATCCCACTGTAGGGGAACGTTGCACGGTATACGCACATGAAGACCTATCATGCACATACGCTGGACAGTCTTTTCAACCACTACATCATCACCAATAGTGGTGATTTTTCTTTTCCTTTTGGAAGAAGATGAACCCACTTTGGCACGAGTAGATGGAACTTTTTTCCCTTTATATTGCAGCGTTGGTGGTGGCGTCGATAAGGAATCCAACGAGATAGCACCAACAAAGTGCAAATTTTCCCTACTTTGGTATCCTTGTTCACGATGCGACATTGCCGGTGGTGGAATATTGTAAGTACCGTGCATCGACGAGAATGGACCAAAACACACAAGGGCTTCAAGTGGAGGCATATACAATGGCCTCCTGTCACAAATATTCGAATTTTACTTCAGAACAGATAGGAAACAAATTGATTCTCAATGAAGAAGTGAATCTAGTATTCGAATTTTGCACCCATCACCTAAGAACTGAACCTAAGATTGAAGAAATTGAAAAACAAAGCATAGTAATCTATCCACGTTACAACCACAATATGACTAATCTACTACTACTCACACCACTGAAGAGTTGAAAAACAAAGTACTTATTCCACGAACAGAACAAACAGATCGTACCAATGAATAGGCGAGGTGTTGGGGACGGAAGATCTACCAACGGCTCGAGGATAGTAGTATGGAGGTGACCCCATCTCTAATGAAGGTGCTGGCGGCATCTCCTTGCTGCTGTTCTTGCGAGCCGCCATGGAGGAGAGGTGTCGGGGAACGTTGCATGGGAAACAAAAAAATTCCTACACACACGAAGACCTATCATGGTGATGATCATCTATGAGCGGGAGATCGGATCCACATACCCTTGTAGATCACTAAGCAGGAAGCGTTAAAAACGCGGTTTATGTAGTGGAACGTCTTCGCGATCAAAATTGCCGCCGTCCCACGATCCGTCCCGATCTAGCGCCGAACGGACGACACCTCCATGTTCAGCACATGTATAGCTCGATGACGATCTCTGCCTTCTTGATCCAACAAGAGAGACGAAGAGGTAGCTGAATTCTCCGGCAACACGACGACGTGGCGGTGATGATGGTGAAGCTACTCCAGCAGGGCTTCTTCGTGCCGTATCGATCTAGCTACGAGGTGTCACGAAGTAGTGGAGGGAGAGAGGGCTTCATAAAGGCTTGAGGTGCAAAAACCCTCTCAAACCTCTAGTATATATAGGAGGAACCAAGGGGAGGGTAACTTGCCTCCTACTCCAAGGAGGAGGATTTTGCCAAGGCAAGGAGGGAGGAGTCCTCCTCTAATTCGGTTTGGTGGAGAACTCCTTCCCAACTTGTCCACCTCCTTCCTTTTTTTCCTTTTACTTCTTTATTTTTGCCATGGACGAAAATAGACTTATTGGGTTGTCCTCACCATCCCACTAAGGGCTGGTGCGCCACCCATGGGCCTATTAGGTCCTCTCCTGGACGGGTTGCCCCTCCCGGTTAAACTCCAGAACCCATTCGTCACTCCCAGTACTTTACCGGTAATGACCGAAATCTTTCCGGAAGCCAAATGTAACAATCCTATATATCAATCATCGTTTCCGGACCATTCAGGAGACACTCGTGATGTGTGGGATCTCATCGAGGACTCCGAACAACATTCGGTTAGCAACATCCATAATTCAATTATACCAAAAACGTCACTGAACCTTAAGTGTGCAGACCGTGACTGTTCGAGAACTATGTAGACATGACCGAGACACTCTCTGGTCAATATCCAATAGTGGGACCTGGCAGTCCGTATTGGATCCTACATATTCTACGAAGATCTTATCGGTTGAACCTCTATGTCAAGGATTCACACCATCACGTATATCATTCCCTTTGTCCTTCGGTATGTTACTTGCCCGAGATGCGATCGTCGGTATCGCCATACCTATTTCAATCTCGTTACCGGCAAGTCTCTTTACTCATTCCATAATATAAGACCCAGTGGATAACTCTTTGGTCACATTGATTGCAAGGCTTGTTTGTGATGTTGTAGTATCGAGTGGGCCCTGAGATACCTCTCAGTTACACGGAGTAACAAATACCACTCTTAATCCATGCTAACTCAACGAACACCTTCGGAGATGCCTGTAGAGTACCTTTACTTTCACCCAGCAACATTGCGACGTTTGATACACACAAGGCATTCCTCCGGTGTGAGTGAGTTACATGATCTCATAGTCATAGGAATGTATACTAGACATGTAGAAAACAATAACAACAAAACGACACGAACATATGCTATGCTTATAGTTTGGGTCTTGTCGATCACATCCTCCTCCTAATGATGTGATCCCGTCATCAAGTGACAACGCTTGTCTATGGCTAGGAAACCTTAAGCATCCTTGACCAATAGGCTAGTCAACTAGATGCTCACTAGGGACATTGTTTTGTCTATATATCCACACATGCATTTATGTTTCTATTCAATACAATTATAGCATGGATAATAAACGATTATCTTGAAACAGGAAATATAATAATAACTATTTTATTATTGTCGCTAGGGCATATTTACAACAAGAGGTTCCTCCTGAAGACAATCAGAACGACGGTGGGTCACGGAGGTGATCGCACCGATGGTCGGGACCGATGGTGGGGCTGGATTGGAGACAACCTATTGTTGGTGGAGGGGGTGGATTGGAGGCGAGCCGCCACCGAGGAGGCAAATCTAGGAATGAGTGTTTGATGTTTTTTTACTGCTAGGGCTTGGTAGAGAGAAGCCCTGCAGGCGCACGGGATCGATCCACTTAATTCTTTTGTCAATCGAAACACTATGATACAATATCAGTGTATGATACCCATCCTTCTCTTTCCTCATTTAATATTGTGCCACATCTTAAAAATGCTTAGTTGGCATGCATGATACCAGCTACGTTACTACCATTATGACCAACCTCATACATCGCGAAGCAGAATTAGAAGTGAATTTTCTGAGTACAGTACTTTACTTCAACCTAAATTCTAATTAGTGCACGTGCACTATTTCAAGATAGCGAGTAGCCACTCCGACACACATGGATGCAAAAAAATTGTCTCGTACTGCATGTGTTTATACTCATTAAATATGTTCACACTACTCATGCTTGTTGGTAATAACGGATTGAACATGCATTTATTTTATGTTTTGAATAATTAAAAAAGCTATATCTTTCAAACCACACATCGAAATTTAGATCCGTTTTTACTGTTGGAACTTTTGTGATGAGATCTTTGAAACTAGATCTCGCATGGGTATATTTTGACGAAAATTTTTTTATTCCAACAAGTTCAATACGGTGCAACTATATTACTACATGGTGCAACTTTAATGTTGTATGGTACAACTTATATCAAAACCAATTTTAAAGCTCCATGATCCATTTTTTATGATGTTGCAATCTAGCAACCCATGATAACCAACTTTTTGTGATGTGCAATTAGTTTACTCCCCAGTCAACTTCCTCGTTCTCAATATGCAACCCTCTTCCCAACTTATGAATGTGTAGTTTTCACTATAGATACACCCTGTCCACCTACCCTATCAGCGATATGTGCAATTTAGTCTTTTGTTCTAGCCAACTTCTTATTACCGTGCAACTCCTTCGTCCACATGTGAATGTGTAGTTTTAGTTGGTAGGGGCAACAGATGGAGTTGCACATAGTTTGGACGAGGTGATAGCAAGGAAAACGACACATTAACGAGGGTACGGGGGTAAGTTTCACATCACCATTAGGCACTTGGTCATGGTAGCATCCGAAGTTGCACATCCACTGGTGTGCTCCAGAGAAGTTTGTAAAGGTGTGGTGGTCGCCTTCAAGACCAACCCCAGGTGATTCAAATCTCATCCGTTGGGGGTGACTCGAAATAGATATGCCGAGCCTTCTGTGGCATTCCGCGAGCTTTGGCTTTGGCACCGCTCCAAACGGAAAGTAGTTGTTCCCCAAGGAATAGTGAACTCGGGCTAAAATCTGCGTCCTTGTCTTACATGTGGTTAATCGTTTCCCATAGTTTACTTTGCTATTTATGCTTGTAGGCTTGTTAATCATCTTGTTGCCTAGTATATTTAGTACTACTTGTGTTTGTCATATAGTTTGTGTTCACCTAGTTGCATATGTAGTGAACCCTATTCATTCGCATATCCCTAGAATTGACAAACAAGATTAAATTTTGTATTCCTCTATTCACACACGCCCCCTCTAGTGAACCTTATCGGTCCTTTCAATTGGTATGAGAGCCTTGTGCTCTAATATAATTATTTACAGCCTTTGAGGATATGGACGATCATGAGAATGTGGGAGGTAACCTAACCTTGTGGGAATTGGTCAAAACCTTGCTCCTGTCGGCTGTCGCGGCTGAGGTTGTGATGCCCCAAGTCGATGCTCCCATTGCCCCTTTAACCGCGGTGGATGTTCTTTTAATATTTGCGAATGTCAAAAACGGAATTATGAAAGAAGTTTGTTCCTTGGTTAAGGAGGAAATTGATGTGCCCTTATATCCATCAACACTCACATCAAACTCATTTAATCAAAATGAAGTCTTTGATGTGCATGATTTAAGGTAACCCCTTGGATCACCTTGTCGCACCCAAGTTCCTAGGTACATTGTCGCGGAACCTTTTGACTCACCTTAACCCTTGCAACATCCGTGCATTAATCTTGTTGGGTGATTACCCACAAGTATAGGGGATCTATCATAGTCCTTTAGATAAGTAAGAGTGTCGAACCCAACGAGGAGCAGAAGGATCTGACAAGTGGTTTTCAGCAAGGTAATCTCTGGAAGCACTGAAATTATTGGTAACAAGTAGTTGTGTGACAAGATGATTCGTAGCAAGTGACAAGTAACAACGGTAACAAAGGTGCAGCAAAGTGGCCCAATCCCTTTTGTAGCAAGGGACCATCCTGGAGAAACTCTTACACGAGGTAAAGCGCTCCCGAGGACACATGGGAATTTCTGTCAAGCTAGTTTTCATCATGTTCATATGATTCGCGTTCGCTACTTTGATAGTTTGATATGTGGGTGGACCGGTGCTTGGGTACTGTCCTTACTTGGACAAGCATCCCAGTTATGATTAACCCCTCTCACAAGTATCCGCAACTACGAAAGAAGAATTAAGACAAAGTCTAACCATAGCATTAAACTAGTGGATCCAAATCATCCCCTTACGAAGCAACGCATAAACTAGGGTTTAAGCTTCTGTCACTCTAGCAACCCATCATCTACTTACTACTTCCCAATGCCGTCCTCTAGGCCCAAATAATGGTGAAGTGTTATGTAGTCGACGTTCACATAACACAACTAGAGGGGAGACAACATACAACACATCAAAATATGGAACGAATACCAAATTCACATGACTACTTATAGCATGACTTATCCCATGTCCTCAGGAACAAAAGTGACTACTCACAAAGCATAATCATATTCATGACCAGAGAGGTAATGAGTAGCATCATAGAGCTGAACATATAATCTTCCACCAAGGAATCCAACTAGCATCAACTACAAAGAGTAATTAACACTACTAGCAACCTTACATGTACCAATCGGAGTCGCGAGACGGAGATTGGTTACAAGAGATGAACTAGGGTTTGGAGATGAGATGGTGCTGATGAAGATGTTGATGGTGATGAGTACCCTTCGATGAGAGGAGTGTTGGTGATGACGATGGCGACGATTTCCCCCTCCGGGAGGGAAGTTTCCCCCGGCAGGACGACCCTGCCGGAGCTCTAGATTGGTTCTGCTCAAGTTCTGCCTTGTGGCGGCGGCGAATCCTCCCGAAAGCCTCCTCCTGATTTTTTTCCGGAACGAAAGCCAAAGGGCCAGCAGGGAGCCCACAAGCCCCCTAGGCGCGGCCGGGGGGATAGGTCGTGGCTAGCAGGCTTGTGGCCTCCTGCTGCCTCCCCTCTGGTACTTCTTCAACCCAGTATTTTTATAAATTCCAAAAAAATTCCTCGTTGATTTTCACGGCTTTTGGAGTTGCGCAGAATAGGTATCTCAAACATGCTCTTTTTTCAGGCCAGAATTCCAGCTGCCGGCATTCTCCCTCTTCATGTAAACCTTGCAAAATAACAGAGAAAAGGCATACGTATTGTACCGTGAAGTGTAATAACAGCCCATAAAGCGATAAATATCAACATGAAAGGATGATGCAAAATGGACGTATCAACTCCCCCAAGCTTAGACCTCGCTTGTCCTCAAGCGAAAGCCGAGATCAATAAATATGCCCACATGTTTATAGAGAGAGGTAACGACAAAACAAGATACGGACATGCAGGCATCATGATCATAGTCAGAACATCAATAACATCATATAGTCTCTCATGCTAAAGTGATAATTCCTTCACAGAGTAAAGTATGGATCAAGAACCTGACTGAGAATTAACAACCAATAGCCTTTAGTCATTGAAGCAATTGCAATTTATCATAACATTGGAAAGAGTCAAATAAGAGCTTGTAAAGCAAATCCACATACTGAATCGTCCTTTTGTCTTCTACAATTGCTACAACTCACGTGGTGCTCATGAGATCAAAGTTTCAGTCGGACATAGAGAAAGATAGGGGCTTATAGTTTTGCCTCCCAACCATTTACCTCAAGGGTAATGTCAACAATTATAATTCATGAATACTTACTTCCAAGTTGACATAAGAATATAGATCTTTACCTAGCATATGATGTTAGCCAAGATAAAGGCGAAATAAGGGATTGGTGTAGATCACCATGACTCTTTCAAGGGCAAAAAGTAAAGATACAAGATAGGCCCTTCGCAGAGGGAGGCAGAGGTTGTCATGCGCTTTTGAGGTTTGGATGTGCGACCTCTTAGTGTGAAGGAACGTCACTTAATATTGCCTCTTGTGATAAAGAACTTTATTATGCTGTCTGTCGATTTTTATGTCTTCCTCATCACAGGTTCGTACAAAGCTTATTTTGCACACACTAATAGATCATACATATTTAGGGAGCAATTTTTATTGCTTGCACCAATGACAACTTACTTGAGGGATCTTATTCAATGCATAGGTATGTATGGTGGACTCTCATGGCAAAACTGGGGTTGAAGGTTTGTGGATGCACAAGTAGTATCTCTACTTAGTGCGGAAGTTTTGGCTGATATGAGGTGGAAGCAATCTTCACATGCTAAGGGATCTCTAGTCATATAACATTGTTCGGAACCAAGCAAACACAATTCATTATGTTGTCTTCCTTGTCCAACATCTACTTCAAAGCATGTAATAGTTTAGTGAGTGTTCACAATCATAGATGGTGTCAAAGATGATATATTTATATGTGAACCTCTCCTTCTTTATCACTTCCTATTAATTGCAACAATGACTAAGGTCTACGTTTGTCCACCCTCAACAAGTTTCAATCAACATTCTTTTTATATGTGAAGCCATCACTTCCCATAAGATCATTACATGATCTTTCATGCTTTTGTTCTTTTATCATTCTCTTGATCATGGCATGAGGCAAGGCCCTTAACTAAAACACTCTTTATTATATGACTCACGAACTCGAATACATCGGGGGTGACACAAAGCAAAACTCAAGCCTAAAACACTAAGGACTTTATTCTACTAGAGAAAGATAAAACCAAAAAAGGATCGAACTAAGAAAAGGTAAATGCAAAAGATGTGATGGTGATACGATACCGGGGCAACTCCCCCAAGCTTGGCATAAGCCAAGGGGATTGCCCATACCCATGCTTAGTTGTCTTCCTTTGGAGGTGATGGTGGTGGAGTTGTTGCAACCTGGGTTTGATCCTCTGTCTTCCAAGGCATAGGTGCTCCATCATGGAAAGATGACCGAGTCTCCGAAATCCTTAAATCTATACTCATACTCAAAGTTTTGGTTCTGCAGGTCATAGATCTGGGCTTGGAGGTGATCAATTCTATCATAGAGCCTGGAGAGGTGCTTCCCGATGTCATTGGCATCGATCTTGTGCTTGTTGGTGAACTCCGTGATCATCATGTGGTTGGCGTTGAGTCCACGCTCCACCATCCCTTGGCACTTGAACACTTGTTGCTCCATTGCTTCGAGCCTCGCCTCCATGCTTCCGGTCTTCTTGGGCCCCTCAACATCACGGATGTGCAGCATCCCCTCACGCATATCGATAGGTTGAGGGTGTTGCAGCACTCCCGCGAGGTAGGGATTGATGACCTTCTCGAAGATCTTGTCCTTCGGAGCTTTTGGGGACGCCATAGTGATCTAGATCTGCAGCAGAAATAGGCTCGAAACGAAAACAGAGGAAATTTGCGTGATACAAGGGTCAGACCTTTCGGGAGAATATATAATGATTTTTTTCCGACCAGAAGGAGTACTCCGCAAGAAAACTGAGTCCGGGGGGCACACGAGGTGGTCACAAGCCCCCCAGGCGCGCCCAGGGGGTGGCCCGCGCCTCGCAGACTTGTCGCCTCCTCGTGCGCTTTCCGGACTGCTTTAAATTTTTCTATTTTTCCAAAAATTCCAAAACGGAGAAAAATTCCTACTGGAAAAGTTTTGGAGTCGGTTTACTTACCGAATCACATACCTCTTCGTTTTCGGGGTCTGAAACAGGATGATAAATATCCCTTATGTACTCCTCCGGAGTTATGGTATTGATAATATTGCTTTCAACATTTATGGGAGTACCTGAGATATAATGCTTGATTCTCTGCCCATTTACCACTCTCGGAAAATTACCTTCCGTGTTGTTGATCTTGATGGCACCAGAACGATATACTTCCTCAACAATGTAAGGACCTTCCCATTTAGAGAGAAGCTTGCCTGCAAAATATCTTAAACGAGAATTATATAGCAAGACATAATCACCTACATTGAACTCACGTTTTTGTATCCTTTTATCGTGCCACCTCTTAACCTTTTCTTTGAACAACTTGGCATTTTCATATGCCTGAGCTCTCCATTCATCAAGCGAGCTAATATCGAATAATCTCTTCTCACCAGCAAGTTTGAAATCAAAGTTGAGCTCTTTGTTTGCCCAATAAGCCTTGTGCTCTAGCTCAAGAGGTAAATGACAAGCTTTGCCGTAAACCATTTTGTACGGAGACATGCCCATGGGATTCTTATAGGCAGTTCTATAAGCCCACAGTGCATCATCGAGCTTCTTAGACCAATTCTTTCTAGACCTATTAACAGTCTTTTGCAGAATTAGTTTAATCTCTCTATTACTTAGCTCTACTTGACCGCTGGACTGAGGATCATAGGGGGACGCAATTCTATGGTTGACATCGTACTTAGCAAGCGTTTTACGGAAAGCACCATGAATAAAATGTGAACCACCATCAGTCATTAGATATCTAGGGACTCCAAATCTGGGGAAAGTAACTTCTTTAAGCATCCTGATAGAGGTGTTGTGATCAGCACTACTAGTTGGGATAGCTTCTACCCACTTAGTGACGTAATCAACACCAACTAGGATATGAGTATACCCGTTGGATTTTGGAAAAGGACCCATATAATCAAAGCCCCAAACTTCAAATGGTTCAATGACAAGTGAATAATTCAAAGGCATTTCCCTGACGTTTACTGATATTACCTATTCTTTGACATTCGTCACAAGACAAGACAAACTTACGGGCATCCTTGAAGAGAGTGGGCCAATAGAAACTTGATTGCAATACCTTGTGTGCAGTTCTATCCCCCGCATGGTGTCCTCCATAAGCCTCGGAGTGACACTTCTATAGGATATGTCCCTGTTCATGTTCAGGTACACAACGTCTAATAACAACATCTACTCCTTCCTTATAAAGGTGATGATCATCCCAAAAGTAATGTCTCAAATCAAAGAAGAATTCAATTGCTCATCATGAAAGCTATCATCAATAGGTTGTGGGTCATCAACAACATTCTCCAACCTAGACAAGTTATGTGCTATTGGGTTCTCAGCACCCTTCGTGTCGACAACATGCAAATCAAATTCTTGTAGCAAGAGAACCCATCTAATAAGTCTAGATTTAGCGTCTTTCTTCTCCATGAGGTACTTAATAGCAGCGTGATCAGTGTGAATAGTGACTTTGGAATCAACAATGTAAAATGTGAACTTTTCACATGCAAACACGGCTGCTAAAAAATCCTTTTCAGTAGTAGCATAGTTTCTTTGGGCACTGTCTAGAATTTTACTAGCATAGTGAATAACATTCAACTTCTTATCAACTCTTTGTCCTAGAACAGCGCTAACAGCATAATCACTAGCATCACACATGATTTCAAAAGGTAAGTTCCAATCAGGTGGTTGAACAATAGGCGTAGTTATCAAGGCCTTCTTAAGTATTTCGAAGGCTTCCTCACAACCATCGTCAAAAACAAAAGGAATATCCTTTTGCAAGAGATTGGTAAGAGACCTAGAAATCTTAGAGAAGTCTTTAATGAACCTTCTATGGAAACCAGCATGACCAAGGAAACTTCTTATACCTTTGATATCTGTGGGGCATGGCATTTTCTCGATCGCATCAACCTTAGCCTTATCGACTTCAATACCTCTTTCGGAAATTTCATGTCCTAAGACGATGCCTTCATTAACCATAAAGTTGCACTTCTCCCAATTCAAGACAAGGTTGGTATCTTTACATCTCTGCAAGACTCAATCAAGGTTGCTGAGGCAATCATCAAAAGAAGACCCGTAAACGGAGAAGTCATCCATGAAAACCTCAACAATCTTTTCACAGAAGTCAAAGAATATAGCCATCATACATCTTTGAAAGGTGGCAGGTGCATTACATAAGCCAAAAGGCATACGTCTGTAAACAAAGGTACCAAAAGGGCAGGTGAAAGTGTTTTTTTCCTGATCAGATTGTGCAACTGGTATTTGGGAGAAACCAGAATAACCATCTAGAAAGCATAACTGTGTATGTTTACACAGTCTTTCTAGCATTTGGTCGATAAAAGGCAAAGGGTAATGATCTTTCCTAGTGGCTTTATTCAATTTGCTAAAATCGATCACCATCTCATAGCCAGTAATAATCCTCTGTGAGATCAATTAATCCTTATCATTAGGGACAATGGTAATACCTCCCTTCTTAGGGACGTAATGCACCGGACTCACCCAATCACTATGAGCAACAAGATAGATAATACCTGCTTCGAGGAGCTTTAGTATTTCTTTTCTTACTACCTCTTTCATCTTAGGATTTAATCTCCGTCGATGATCAACAACTGGTTTGGAATCAGGATCGGTTTTAATTTTGTGCTGGCATAGAGTGGGACTAATGCCCTTAAGATCATCAAGAGTATATCCAATAGCAGCACGATGCTTCCTCAGAGTTTTTAATAACTTCTTTTCTTCATGCTCTGAGAGGCTATCACTAATAATAACAGGATATATGTCTTTTTCATCAAGATAACCATACTTAAGAGTATCAGGCAATTGTTTAAGCTCGAACACAGGATCACCCTTTGGTGGGGGTGGATCTCCAAGCAGTTCAACAGGAAAATTATTCTTAAGGATAGGATATTGTTCAAAGACAACTCTATGTATCTCATCCCTTTCATCCATATGCATATCATTTTCATGCTCAAGCAAGTATTGCTCTATGGGATCAGTAGGAGGCACGGCAATAGAAGCTGGGGCAATAGTTTCATCCTTAATAGACAACTCTTTTTCATGAGGTTGTCTACCAAACTTGGAGAAATTGGACTCATGTGACACACCTTCAAAGCCAACAGTGACAGTTTGCTTCTCACAGTCAATATGAGCATTGACAGTATTGAGGAAAGGTCTGCCAAATATGATGGACAAAAGCTATCTTGTGTGGTAGCAAGAACGAGGAAATCAGAAGGATACTTCATTTTACCACACAAGACTTCAACATCTCTAACAATTCCCAAAGGGCAGATAGTATCTCTATTGGCAAGCTGAATAGTGACATCAATAGGTTCCATCTCAACTGGTGCAATTTCGTCTTTAATTTCATCATATAAGGATCGAGGTATTGCACTAACACTAGCACCCATATCACATAGACCATGATAACAACGATCTCCTATCTTAACAGAAACAACAGGCGTGCCAACAACAGGCCTATGTTTGTCTCTAGCATGAGGTTTAGAAATTCTAGCAGCATCTTCACAGAAGTGAATATCATGGCCCTCGACATTGTCGGACAGAAGATCTTTGATAATAGCAATGTTAGGTTCAACTCTAATTTGCACAGGGGGTGTAGGTGTTCTAATGTAGCCCCTACGTATCACAGTTGAAACTTTAGAATGATCCTTTATCCTAACAGGGAAAGGTGGTTTCTCAATGTAAGCACAGGGAACAATAGGATCATTATAGGCAATGACTTTCTCTTCAACTGGATTGGGTTTAACTACATTGACTTCTAAGGGAGGATGATATTTAAACCACTTCTCTTTGGGGAAATCTATATGAGCAGCTAATGATTCACACAATGAAGCTACTATCTCACAGTCAAGTCCATACTTAGCGCTAAAATCATAAAAAGTATTTGTTTCGACAAAGGATTTAACACAATCAAACTTGAAATTCATACCTAACTCCTTACCTTCATCAAGCTCCCAAACTTCAGAGTTGCATTTAATTCTTTCCAATAAATTCCATTTGAAGTCAATATCTCTCTTCATAAAAGAACAGGTACAAGAAGTGTCAAGCATGGTGCGATCATCATGAGAAAGCCGAGCATAGAAGTTTTGAATGATAATTTCTCTCGAGAGATCATGGTTGGGGCATGAATATAACATTTATTTAAGCCTCCCCCAAGCTTGAGCGATGCTTTCTCTGTCACGTGGCCAAAAATTATAAATATAATTTCGATCACGATATACTAGATGCATAGGATAACACTTTTGATGAAATTCCAATTTCAACCGGTTTTAATTCCATGATCTAGTATCATCACATAGCCTATACCATGTCAATGATTTATCCCTCAAAGATAAGGGAAATACCTTCTTCTTGACCTCATCCTCTGGCAAACCTGCAAGCTTAAATAAACCACGAACTTCATCTACATAGATTAGATGCAAGTCGGGATGTGATGTTCCATCTCGTGTAAAAGGATTAGCCAGCAGTTTCTCAAGCATACCCGAGGGAAATTCATAGCAAATATTTTCAGTAGGTGCAGAAGGTTGAGGAGCAACTCCTTGTGCTTCCGTTCGAGGTGAAGATACACCAAACAAACTCCAAAAGGATTAGTTTCCATAATGACAAGTGATAATAAATTTTAGCACACTATATAAATGTTTCCTTACCAAATTCCACTTACCAAAGGCGCTTCACTCCCCGGAAATGGCGCCATAAAAGAGTCTTGATGACTCACAAGTATAGGGGATCTATCGTAGTCCTTTCGATAAGTAAGAGTGTCAAACCCAACGAGGAGCAGAAGGATCTAATAAGTGGTTTTCACCAAGGTAATCTCTGCAAGCACTAAAATTATTGGTAAGAAGTAGTTGTGTGACAAGATGATTCATAGCAATTAACAAGTAACAACGGTAACAAAGGTGCAGCAAAGTGGCCCAATCCCTTTTGTAGCAAGGGACAAGCCTGGAGAAACTCTTATAGGAGGTAAAGCGCTCCCGAGGACACATGGGAATTTCTGTCAATCTAGTTTTCATCATGTTCATATGATTCGCCCTACTTTGATAGTTTGATATGTGGGTGGACCGGTGCTTGGGTACTATCCTTACTTGGACAAGCATCCCACTTATGATTAACCCCTCTCGCAAGCATCCGCAACTACGAAAGAAGAATTAAGAAAAAGTCTAACCATATCATTAAACTAGTGGATCCAAATCAGCCCCTTACGAAGCAATGCATAAACTAGGGTTTAAGCTTCTATCACTCTAGCAACCCATCATCTACTTACTACGTCCCAATGCCTTCCTCTAGGCCAAAATAATGGTGAAGTGTTATGTAGTCTACGTTCACATAACACCACTCGAGGGGAGACAACATACAACAGATCAAAATATCAAACGAATACCAAATTCACATGACTACTTATAGCTTGACTTATCCCATGTCCTCAGGAACAAAAGTGACTACTCATAAAGCATAATCATATTGATGACCAAAGAGGTAATGAGTAGCATCAAAGAGCTGAACATATAATCTTCCACCAAGTAATCCAACTAGCATCAACTACAAAGAGTAATTAACACTACTAGCAACCTTAGAAGTACCAATCGGAGTCGCGAGACAGAGATTGGTTACAAGAGATGAACTAGGGTTTGGAGATGAGATGGTGCTGATGAAGATGTTGATGGTGATGAGTCCCCTCCGATGAGAGGAGTGTTGGTGATGACGATGGCGATGATTTCCCCCTTTGGGATGGAAGTTTCCCCCGACAGGACAACCGTGCCGGAGCTCTAGATTGGTTCTGCTCAAGTTCCGCCTCGTGGCGGCGGCGAATCCTCCCGAAAGCCTCCTCCTGATTTTTTCCGGAATGAAACCCTCCTTATAGCAAAAGAGGGGACCTAGAGGGCCAGCAGGGAGCCCACAAGCCCCCTAAGCGCGGCCAGGGGGGTAGGGCGCGCCTAGCAGGCTTGTGGCCTCCTGCTGGCTCCCCTCTGGTACTTCTTCGGGCCAGTATTTTTTATAAATTCCAAAATAATTCCTCGTTGGTTTTCAGGGCTTTTAGAGTTGCGCAGAATAGGTATCTCAAACTTGCTCCTTTTTCTGGCCAGAATTCCAACTGTCGGCATTGTCCCTCTTCATGTAAACCTTGCAAAATAAGAGAGAAAAGGCATAAGTATTGTACCGTGAAGTGTAATAACAGCACATAAAGCGATAAATATCAACATGAAAGCATGATGCAAAATGGACGTATCATTGGGCCTCCGCCCCCTTTGAAATCTAATGTGTTTAATTTGCTAAGTGTAATCTAGATATGGTGTCTCACATTTGAAGTGTATATACGAATTGTGGTAGATTGTGCTCAACGATTTCAATTTGAAGGACCCAACAAATCTCACACCAAGGGAAGCAGTTCATGATCAATGCAATGCAATCGCCCAAAACATTTTGCACATGTCGTGACCGATGACTAAAGTGACTCGATTGCTCTTCTAAAGACCGCAAAGGAAATTCGGAATTGCCTTGAAGAGGCACTCAAGGATGGTGAAGCAATTAAAAGATCTCGGTTGGCCTTGCTCAAGAAAGAGGTAAATTTGTTATGAGGAATGATGGTGAGACCATGGAGGAAGTGTACTAAAGGTTGAAGTCCCTTGTGACAAACTTAAAGAGCTTTGGATTTTCATGGTAAAATGTTGATTTTAGCAAGGACAAGTTCATTGATGCAATGGTTCTCTCAAAACGTACAATCGTGAGGATGATTCATTGTAGGATCGAAAGTATGTCTAGAGGGGGGTGATTAGTCTACTTGACAAGACAAAAACTTAGCATTTTCCCCATTTTAGTTGTGGGCTAGTTTTAGAAACTATAACTAGTCAAGTTCACCCTACACATACACATCTAAGGGTATAGAAGCGGAAACTAAAGACATGCAAATGTAATCTAGAGGGTAAGGTAAGAATATCATACGCAAAGGTTGAAACAACGATTTTTGGCATGGTACCGATAGGTGGTGCTATTGTACGTCCATGTTTGTGGAAATTTCAGTCCACGGAAGGTAAGAGCTGTGAGAGTCCACGGAGGGCTCCATCCACATGGGGTCCACGAAGAAGCAGCCTTGTCTATTCCACCATGACTTCCGTCCACGTAGGACTAGCCTTACTCACGGTAGATCTTCACGAAGTAGGCGATTTCCTTGCCCTTACAAACTTCTTAGTTCAACTCCACAATACAAGTAGTAGGAGGCTCCCAAGCGACACCTAACCAATCTAGGAGGCACCACCCTCCAAAAGGTAATATATGCGGTAGAACGATGAACTCCTTGCTATTGTGCTTCAAAAGATAGTCTCCTCAACACTCAATTACTCTCCGCATATTTGGCATGGGTAGGAGAGATTGATCTTGTGGAAATAAACTTGGGGAGGCAAAAAAATCAAGGTTCAAATGGTTGATTGGAATTTCCTGATCTAAACACATGAGTAGGTGTAGCTCTATCAAAAAATGGTTCTGGCAAGTGTAAGTATGTTCAGTGCTTCCTCTACGAATGAGAGGAGGTGGATGGGGTATATATAGGCATCTCACAAAATCCAACTGTTAAAACATTATTGCCCAACTCGGTGACACCGAAATGAATCTCGATGGTACCGAGTTGCACTAAATGTGGCAAGTTTTGAATTCTCGGTGAGACCGATATATCAATCTCGGTGGTACGGATACGATGACCTAGACCAGTTTCCAAATTTCGATGAAATTGATTTCAAACTCCAAAATTCTGATTCTTGAAATCTTCTCAACAGAAAGTTGGTCACTCAATCTCAGTGGCACCGATGTGAAAGTTGGTGGTACCCAGATGGTAGGGTTTGGCAAAGGATCTGTTCGGTGCAAAATCGGTAGAGCTGAGCAAAAATAGTTGGTGGCACCAATTTTGCTTGTATAGCTTTGGAGAAAGATATTGTGTGGGAGAATGGCTAAGTATTTTTGGTGACTACCTCTAAGCACTTGAGCAACCAATTCATCATAGTACCTCACCCCCTTTTAATAGTATTGGCTTTCCTATAAACTCAAAGTGATTTCTCGCAAATGTAAAATGTAGATTCTTATTGCTTGAAGGTTGAGCCAATCCTATTCCTTTCCTTGCAATAAGGGGCTTCTCCTCACAATCCTATAGACAAGGCATCTTTGAAATTTTCTGAAATATACTTTAATAAGATCATTAGTCCAATGATGCATATGTTGTGATAAATTATCAAAATCACCATATGGAGCAATTGTGCTTTCAATCTCCCCCTGTTTGTTAGTTGATGACAACATATAGATCAAAGCTTTGACGAAAGATATAATCAATGATTAGCACTGACGCTTTGAGAAGTATGTGAAAAGCAAGAGCTCCCCCTAATTTTGTGCATTATTTTAAATTTTTGTTTGAATGCAAATGCACAATCGATTAGGGTCATGGGCGACTCTTCCATGTCACATACAACTTGGTGGTGCGTATGAACGATATGAATGAATAGTAATGGACATAACACCAAACATGACATTGAATGGTCATCATGTAGATAGCATAAAGATGATAATAGTAGCATCAATCAAAGAAAGTATATGATCAAACACTCCTCCTAAACAGATAAAGTCATCCAAAAGACCAAAAGTTAAAAAAAACAAATGAGAGCAAAATAGAATGCAAAGCTCTCCCTCTCGAAGCCTATTTGTTCTATAAACTTCTCCCTCTATGGAAACAAGTTACCAAAAAGTTCAAAGGTCTAGAACTAATCATGTCTCTGGGCTCGATCTCCTCATGATGGATTAGATAGAAGAGCGTCGACGAAGGCTTCTGCACATGTCCCTGGAGGTGGAGGTGTAGACATTGGAGGTGCAGGAGCAGGAGCTGAAGGCGTTGAAGCTTGAGCTCATAAAGATGGTCTTGCTTCCGGAACTGGCACAACTGTTGACTTAGTCGTGGTCATGAACTGAGTAGTAGTAGGAATAGGCGACTCTTCATCATCATTGTTGGAGTGGGATATATACACTTAATCAACTTCATGTCAGAGCTGCTCAAAAGTGGTAGTCAACTCTGTTACCTTAACATCCAGATCATGGAATTATGTCTCCACGATCCTCTTGAGGCTCTAATGGTTCAACAAGATCTCACAAATTTCCGTCTCCTTCCCTTGGATGGTGCTAACCAAGAATGACATTTGCTCGTCTCTGGTCCTGACCTGTGGGGTTAGAGCTGGAGCATTCCTAGAAGCCTCTGCCTCTGCTGCCTATCGAGCAATAGGTAAGCTGGGATGGCTTGATTCCATCACAACTTCATTGTCTTCCAACTCTAGATGAAGTTGTAGGTGGGGACAATCAAGTAGATACGCATGCTTGCCAATATTGCCTTGATGAGCATCTGAATATATGGTGCATATCCACACGATCTCTTTTGATGTGCAACAGTCCTCCTAACAGTCTCAACTTTCAAATCCATCACTCCAAACCGGGTGTGGGTGTCTAAATGATGTTGCATATTGATGGAATAACCTCTAATCATCTTATGATCCCCTGATTTGGGCATCATGGTGTATCTCATAATGGTGTTTGTAGTAGGTATCCCAGCTTGCAAGAAATATACATAGCCAAACTTGTCCGTCTGCACATACTTATGGGGCACTGGCTTGGACAAGTTGGCCATGGAGTTGTGATTCATCTTGGGTTCTGAATACACATCCAAATCTCCTTCTTGTGCCTTTGGAGCACCAATGATAGTGGCCCACTCATAAAATGTAGACTCATACTAGTGACCTTCAGTCATCCATACAATCCTTCCATCAGAATAGAAATGTGAGGTGGAATAGAATTGCGTGATCATCTTACCATTCATAGCAGTCATCTATGTGCCAACAGAATCTTCAATATCAACTATCCTGAAGTTTTCTCTCACATGGGTAAAATAATGTTCATTGGACTTGATATATTCCCAATCGACATATCTCATGTTTCTGACTACTTGACTCTTATCTATCAACACAGTGTCATAAAAATCTCGTTGCTTCTTGGTGTGAAAGCGGGGATCAACAATAGTTCTCCTTCTCACAACATATGGATCAACTAATCTCCACTTCCTTAATCCTTGATCTCTTCTCTTTTTCTTGTCCTCGGTAGCTGGATGAGAAGCATCATGATATGGCAGATGAGCTCTCAGCTTCATTAGCAGTGGGGCATCCTCTTCTTCCTTTGGAGCAAATACTCTGGACATAGAGCCTTTGTTCTTCTCTGCTGCAAGAATGTCCTTTGTACTCCTCTTGGGAGCTATAGACTTCTTAGCCTTAGGTGCTAAGGCTTGGGGGCATTCTTTTTAGGCATAGCATCAACCATCGGCTATTTCTTCTTAGGAAGAGGGACCTCAGTATGAATTTCTTCCTCCTCATCACCATCAGCTTCTGCTGGACCTTCGTACATTGAGGTCTGCCTACAAACAACATGGACAATTCTCTTTCTGACTCTCTTTTGACCTAGCTTCTTTGCAAGCCTAGCTTCTGGAGCTTTAATGTTAGCAGGTCTGGCATATTCCTTCCTCAAAGTCTTCTTGGTTGTGGTCTTCTCCTTCTGCTTCTGGGAACAGATTCCTCTACGATAAAGTCAACATCTTCTTCATCAGAGTTGATCTTCCTTCTGGACCTGGTAGTTGCCTTGGGCAAGCCATGGGAGCTAGGTGTTCATGGGTCAGAAGGTGTCCTCTCAGGGCTAGTGCATGAGTCCATGTCAGCACAAGCTCACTGAAGTTGTTCTGACTATCCTCTGATCCTGGCTTCTCACAAATTAGCCAAGCAGACAAGCAAACCATGTGAAGAGATATAGAAGAGCTGGAAGGGATGAGCATCACAAAAAACATAAGTTTGGTGAAGTTTGAAACCTGAAAAATTAGGTTTAATATTCACCAAAATGGGATTTCGGTTCCACCGAGTCAAAAAATTCAGAGCCAGTGAGATTGACATTCTCATTAATAGAAACTTGGCACCCTTATCGGTTTCACCAAAAAGGAGAACTCCGTTCCACCGAGAAGGTTCTCAGTAACCCTAAAACCAAATCGGTACGACCGACTTTTATGAACGGTGACACCTAGATTGAATTTTGCGGACTACTAACCCTAAAACTTCAACTGTTCTCTACACTACGGGAACTTTCTTTTGGATAGAATTAGTGTAGAAGTGGATAGAAATCGCCAAGACCTATTTGCACAAGAATCAACATTGGGAGTGCAAAGAGGGGCCGAATTCATACCCTAACTTGGCGGTGAATCCGCTACGGCGAAGACGGCGGTGGAGATTACTGTCGACGGCGAAGACTCCGGTGGTGACGATACACAACAGAATCAATGCAAAGTCGAGGGTACTAGCACGCGACAGCGAGGAGGTGTATAAGGCGATGTTTGAAGAGTTGTTTCAACCATCAGGTCCGCGGGATATTTATACTCCCAGGCTCTCAGAGACACCGAGATGGAGTTTTCGGTGCCACCGAGTTCCTTAACTGTCAGCTGACACAGTAACTTGGTGAGTCCGAAAATAACAACTCGATGGTACCGAGATGGGAAAACCTGATTAGCCCTGGGCTTCGGTGTGACCGAGAATTTGAGGTTGGTCACACCCACATGTACTTTGGGGGGGGCTTGGAATTCAGCCCTTGTTGAGACGGATCTCCGAGTGCTCCTCACACAGAGTGTCACTAAAGTGCTTGCTCAAATTTTGCGATGTAGCATGAATATAATTTGAGATGAGAAAGCATATATAGCTAGTGTAAGGTACTTAGGCATTCTTGTATATCCAATTTCCCAAAAGAAATAGAAAGCCAAATACCAACAATTGGATATCCTCGAATGAGCAAAACATGCATACCAACATGTTCACACAATGAGATGTCAAACGAAACATGGTGAACATGCACAAACATTCTAGCATCTGTCCAGCACTTTGGCGATGACGAAGTCATGTATATATGAGTATATTGACATATGACCCAACTAAGAATACTTGATCATTGGTCATACTCATTGATTAAGCACAAGTGGGGTTACCACTTTTACATAAATTATTAATATGCTCACATTGTTTAGGAGACGCTTATACTCAAGCCTTAGAGTAAAGCTCCCCTAGGTGTGACATCCCCCATGAGAGGGATAAACTAACCTTGGTTATGTCATAGAAGACTTCAAGTAGGTGTATTAGTGGTGGATCCTCATTGTTGATGAAGATCATCTTGAGTTGGGAGCAATCCTTGTTGTTTCTTACTGTTCTCACCTACATGGGTTAGTCCCAAAGCACAAGGAACATATCCAAGGATATCTATGGACATAGAATGAAATACATGGGAGGTAATGTCCAAATATGCATTAATTACCTTATCCCTTGCTTACCTTCGAGGGAATGTGTGACTCCTTGAACTAATGCACATGGTTGGAGTTGATTGCATATAGTTCTTGCCAAAATGAATAAGAGTGAATTTCATTAGCGGAGTCACCCCTCAAGGACTTTCTAGTCCTTACTCTTGGGATCCACATCAACTTGATGGGGATCCTTGGAGTTGTGGTATCACTAGCTGAGGTAGTGCTAGAAGTGTCCTTGG
The DNA here is from genome assembly GCF_904849725.1 of Hordeum vulgare subsp. vulgare. Classification (NCBI taxonomy): domain Eukaryota; kingdom Viridiplantae; phylum Streptophyta; class Magnoliopsida; order Poales; family Poaceae; genus Hordeum; species Hordeum vulgare. Next base: position 326,634,936 of record NC_058524.1, on the reverse strand, counting down.
GAACTAACTCGACCTTGGCTTGGGGTTCTTCCTCAAATAAGTGAATCCCCTCTCGAACCATTCCCTTGCCTTTGTGTTCTTATGGTGGAATGTCATGTTGAAAGCTTGTTCCCTTGGGAGTAGGATCATACTTATCCTCTTGAGGAACAAACTTGGCAATGGGATATGGACCTTCTTCCCAAACATCTCTATTGACATTGAAGTAGCCAACACCTTGTTTCTTTCGATGTCCTCCTTGCTTGCGCACAATTTCCTCGAATTGCTTACTTTCTAAGATGGATAGGATAATCATTAGTGGAATCAAGTGTAACTTGGATAGGAGACTCTTAAAGACACCTATCTCTATAATTCCTTTCAATAAATTGTTTTCTTGATCAAGTGTAACTTGGATAGGAGAATCATTAGTGGAATCAAGAGAGCTACTAGCAACAACATCATTTGATCTAGCTTTAGCATTATTGTTACTAGATGAAGAAATTGTCTTTCCTTTGTTACTAGTATTCTTAGGTTTAACTAGTGGAACAAAAGTAGACAAGAGTAATCGCTTAGCTCGATAAGAGGAACTCTTCTTTTGAAGATCATCATTGATTGCTTTTAGAAACTCATGCTCTTGCTCTAAATTTAGCTTCTCGGAGCGTAGCGTCTCATGAGTTCTTACAATCTCTCTATGATCTTCGAGAGTAGTTTCATGAGCTAACTTAAAAGTGTTTAATTCTTTAGTTAGTCATTCAATCTCTTTCTTATCATCATAATTCGATTTCTCTTGACTAGTATGATTATTTTCAAGTTCATTTTCAATGTTATCACTAGCATTATCAAAGAGCAAGTCATCTTCTCCTAACAAGCCATCCTCATCACTATCAAAGTCAAAGTACTTGGGGTGTGATACCTTGGGGATTTTTGCCATGAAGAAGTTTTCAATCCCTTCATTTGGTGAATCAAATAAGTTGTAGGAGTTGGAGGAAATGAGTGCATGACCGACAACACCTTCATCTTGAGTATAGTCGGAGTTGGAGTGATAGCTTCTCTCATATTGGTTGTTAGACTGAGAGCCGAAAACCCATTCACCAACGTGAGCTTGATGACTTCTTCTTGAGCTACTATTTTTGTACTTGTCCTTCTTCTGTGATTCTTTTCCTCTCCGGAAGTGTCTTTGTTCATAATGATCTTCTCTACTCCTTCTCTCTCTGCGAGGTGACTTGTCTCTTGAGCTTCATCTTCTAGGTGACTCTTATCTTCTTTTGTGGGGAGCCGAGCACTCATTGGAATAGTGTTCAGGATTTCCACGGTTGTAGAAGTTTCGGTTACGACTAGACGAACATTTCTCATCATATCTTGAACTTGAGCTTCTCTCCTTGCCTCTAGTATTGAAGAACTTGTTGAATTTTTTGACCATGAGGCTGATCTGTTCATTGGTAACAAGGTTGTTATTTTAAGTAGTGGGAGTATCACTTGAAGCTTTGTTAGCACCGCTTGACTTGTTGTGCAACTCATATTTGTCCTTGAGTGACATTTCATGAGCGACAATCCTTCCAATGACTTCACTTGGCTTGAGATCCTTGTAGTTTGGCATCATTTGAATTAATGTGCACACGATGTCATATCTTCCATACAAGTCTCTAAGTATCCTCTTGATGATGAATTTGTCGGTCATCTCTTCACTTCCTAAGATGGCAATCTCATTTGTGATGAGAGCTAGCCTAGAGTACGTCTCATCGACTCCTTCACCATCCTTCATCTTGAACTTGTCTGGTTGACTTTGAAGCACATCCAAATTAGATTCCCTAACAGAATTAGTACCTTTGTGCATATCAATTAAAGTATCCCAAACTTCCTTTGCATTCTCAAGGCGACTGATTTTGTTGAATTCTTAGGGACTCAAGGAGTTGAACGGGATATCACAGGCTTGAGCATTGTACTACAACATCTTCAACTCATCCGATGTCGCATCATGATCTAGTTCTCTTCCTTCTCTGAAGAAATCACCTTGCACACCAACACGAACAACAACACAAACGGAAAGATTTTGACCAAGAATATGCATTTTCATCTTATGCTTCCAACTAGCAAAGTTTGTACCATCAAAATATGGACCTCTACGATGATAATTTCCCTCACTAGACTCCATACTCTCCTAGGTTGTGAAACCAATGCAATGGAGACCAAAGCTCTGATACCACTTGTAGGGTGAAAGTATGTTTAGAGGGGGGTGATTATACTACTTGACAAGATAAAACTTAGCCTTTCCTAATTTTAGTTGTGGACCAATTTTAGCAATTATGACTAGTCAAACTCATCCTACACATGTACATCTAAGAGTATAGGAGCGTAAAGTAAAGGCATGCAAATGTAATGCACAGGGTAAGGTAAGAAGATAAAACACAAAGGTTGACACGGTGATTTTTGGCATGGTTCCGATAGGTGGTGCTATTGTACATCCCTTATAGTGGAGACTACAACCGACGGAGGGTAACAGTCGCGAGAGTCCACGGGGGGCTCCACTCACAAGGGGGCCACGAAGAAGCAGCATTGTCTATTCCACCACGACTTTCGTCCACACAGGATTAGCCTCACTCACGATAGATCTTCACGAAGTAGGCGATATCATTGCCCTTACAAACTTATTGGTTCACCTCCACAACACAAAGTAGGAGGATCCCAATCGACACCTAACCAATCTAGGAAGCACAACCCTCCAAAAGGTAATATATGAGGTAGAACAATGAACTCTTGCACTTGTGCTTCAAAAGATAGTCTCCTCAACACTTAATCACCCTCTCACATCTTTGGCATGGGTAGGAGCGATTGATCTTGTGGAAATCAACTTGGGGAGGCTAGAAATCAAGGCTCAAATGGTTGGATTGGAATATATTGATATCAACACATGAGTAGGTGGCTCTCTCTCCGAAAATGGATCTAGCAAGTGTAAGAGTGTTCTGAGTGCTTCCTTTGCGAATAAGAGGAGGTGAATGGGGTATACATAGGCATCTCCCAAAATCCAACCTTTACCACATTATTGCCCAACTCGGTGACACTGAAATGAATGACGGTGGTACCAAGTTGCACTAAATGTGGCAACTTTTGAATTCTTCGTGAGACTGATATATGTATCTCGGTGCCAATACGATGACCTAGACAAGTTTCTAAATCTCGGTGAGACCGATTTCATACTCGGAAATTCTGATTCTTGAAATATTCTCAACAAAAAGTTGGTCACTAAATCTCGGTGGCACCGATGTGAAAGTTGGTGGTACCAAGATGGTAGGATTTGACATAGGATTTGTTTGGTGGAAAATCAGTAGGGCCGAGTGGAAATAGTTGGTGGCACCAATTTTTCTTGTATAGCATTGGACACAGATATTTTGTGGGAGAATGGCTGAGTAATTTTGGTGGCTACCTCTAAGCACTTGAGCAACCAATTCATCATAATACCTCACCCCCTTTTAATAGTATTGGCTTTCCTATGGAGTCAAAGTAATTTCTCATAAATGTAAAATGTAGAGTCTTCTTGCTTGAAGCGTGAGCCAATCCTATTCCTTTTATGCAATATTCTTGAATAAGATCATTAGTCCAATGATGCATATGTTGTGATCAATTATCGAAACCATCTTAGGGAGCAATTATTGTTTGATTCATCAACGCCCAAACTACCACAAGTTGACCATGGCTCAAGTTGTGTCTAACTTACACCCATGTGCTTTTGCATATCAAGTCAAATAAGGTATTTCCAATTTCTCAAGCCACCAAGAGCTCAAATATTTCTTTAAAGTCCGAGAAGGTGGTTACTCAATCATCTAGAAAAGTAGAAGTGACCGGAGAGAGTTGTGAGGATGATGGTGACACTACTTGCCCGACCAATGACTTTGTGGAAGACTTGGCTCTATTAGTTATTCGGGCACCAACACCAACAAAGGGGATAATCTTCAAGGAAGGAGCTTTGGAAGAAGAAAATGCTAAAATTGTGATAGCCCAAGACACTTTGTGCATGATTTCCCGTATGAAAGATGTGAATACAAGTCTAAGAAGCTTGTGGTCAATAATAAGAAGAAGTTATCGAAGTTCACAAAGAGGAAAGATCACAAGGCGCTTGTTCATGAGGAGTACATGTTCGGAGATTACGTTGTGGTGATGATGACCAAGTGGGCATAATCATAATTTCCATGCATGCCACTGCCCCCTCTTCCACCATCTGCCTCTTGAACTCTCTCAATGAGGACAAGCCTTTTACTCACTGATGCCTCATGGCTAAAGAGGTAAAAACTAAGTACAAATCTTCCAAGTCCGCGAACCACATTCCCAATATCTCATGTAAGATAGTGGAGGATGAGTGTGAGGCTAGTGTTGGTGCTAAATCTGGTTTATGTTAGGTAGGGGGTCCCGAGCTGTGGACGTAGGATCAGTGGGTAACAGGAGACAAAGTAGACGATGTTTACCCAGGTTCGGGACCTCTGGAGGAGATAAAACCCTATGTCCTACTCTTATTAAATTGATGTGAGGGGGTATCAAGTACAAGGAGATCTACCTCGAGATTGTATGAGTATGCTCTAAACCCTAACGTGTGTAAGCGTGTCTCTATGGACCTAAACCCTTTGCTTATATAGGCGCCAAGGGTACCTAGATTTACATAAGGTTGAAAGTGCATTTAATCCCTTGGTAATTTTGGTAATTAATAACAACATATATGCCATTGAACTAGTAATTTTCTCAAGTAGATTTCAAAGAAGTTCAATGATTGGCAAGGCTAGGATATGTGATGTGTAACCCCTATGATGCAAATGAAATATATCGGCAAAAGCTTCAAGACTCCACATTTTGCCTTAAGTAATCTTTGTGAGTGCATCTAGTGCCCCTTAGTGATTTTGGTGTATTGAAGACCTATAGGTTAAGGGACTAATAAGTTTGTGAGTGTACACAGGCGCTATAAGTCACTTAGGAGTTTGATATATTCGAAAAATGTCTACCCCTAAAAATGAATGTCTTGAACTGAAGAATTTGATACTTTCCTGAAGATTTGAAAGTGAGGAAATTCGTGTGTCCTTGAAGATATTGATGCGAGGACTATGAAGCATGAAGACTTTGTTTTTTTAGTTTCATTTCCTTTATTTTGAGTCATAGGAACACCATAATGTTAAAGGGGGTCTAGGTAATACTAAGGAAAAATTTCCAAGTGAAGCTCATCTCAAAGCCTACACATAACCTATCCTTCGAGTGAAGCCTTTGGAAATCTCTTGCACTTCAGTCAATTTCTTTAGTAACATAGACGATATCTTCATGAGGACTTTGGCCAACATTGCTTTGTTACCTTTTGAACTGAAGCCATATGCTCCATGAATCATGCAGTTCATCAGGGTAAGATCCTCAATCCCTTATCAAGCGGATTTTCAAAATCATTTCAGTTTTTTGTCCCCACTTGAAGTCATCAAGAATACATTCCCTTCCATGGAAGGTAAGTGAAAAAACGTCATTGATGAAGGATCACGCCTCGTTGATGGACAATTTCTTCAAGCTCCTTCTTACTCCACCAATGATGACATGACATCACAAGATTCTATAGCAAAAGCGTAAGCTCAAGTTCCTCGAGAAATTGCCCCAACGAGTGATGACCGATCGTGAGATTCTTCTAAGTATTCATCATAATGCAGACCACAATCACAAAGGGGTGAAACGATAGTTTGGTGCAGTTCTTCATGACATGACTATCACGCATAACTCTGTGAGGAAGAATCAGTACTATGTGCATGAAATCTTTGATCACACATGGCCTACTCTGTCTCATCTCAATACTTCTGAAGAACTTGCAGAGGTGGAATTTTAGTAGGACTTTAACTGGTCTTACCCGCAAAACAAGAAATTCAAGAAATTTCAACTTCCTCGGTTGGTCAACAACTCATGTTCTTCATCGTGCTCAACGAATGAAGCTGAGGATCTTGATGACATTGTTGTAGGCCCTTCATCGACAAACAACCCCGACAATGTTGGCACTCCACCACCACCATCTAGATGATATTCTTCACAGGCGTTAGTCCTCAATTTTGTCCCTTTTTGTCACCTGATGACAAAGGGGGGGATTTGAGTTAGTCTTCAAGGGGCCTACCTATATGGGTTGTTTTTTGTTAAGTTGCAACTCTTTTTCTTCTGAAGTGTTTGGTGGTGGTGTGACACTTTCGAACTTCTTTTCTTGCATGCTTATTCCTCATGTTGATTAATGAATGCATGCTGAATTTCGCAAGACACCTCTTTCCATCATGGATTTTAATTTCCTCATGATATATGTTAAATGTGTGTATGAATATGATATTAATCTACAATGTGCATTTGTAATTCAAAGAAAATCCCTCAAATATACACATGTTCAGGGGGAGTCCCTCTATATCTTGCAATGAAATTCCTCAAACTCCGTACTTACACCTCAAATGTTTATCCCCGTTGAAAACTTAACCTATTTGTCAACAATCACCAAAAAGAGGGAGATTGTAAGTACATCTAGTGCCCTTTAGTGATTTAGGTGTATTGAAGACTTATAGGTTAAGGGACTAATATGTTCCTGAGTGTACACATGCTCTATAAGTCACTTAGGAGTTTGATATATTCGAAGAATGTCAACCCCCAAAAATGAATACATTCAATAGAAGACTTTGATACTTCTGTAAAGACTTTGAAAGTGACGAAATTGGTGTGTCCTTGAAGATATTGATGCAAGGACTACGAAGTGTGAAGACTTTGTTTTTGTAGTTTCATTTCCTTTATTTGGAGTCGTAGGAACACCATACTGTTAAAGGGGGTTGAGGTAATACTAAGGAAAAATTTCCAAGTGATGCTCATCTCAAAGCGTACACATAACCTATCCTTCGAGCGAAGCCTTTGCAAATCTCTTGCAGCTTAGTCAATTTCTTCAATAACACAGATGAAGTTATTCTGGTCTCTAAGGAAATTGTTCTAGCTGAGGAGTTAGGATTTCTCCGTGTGAATTGCCTACAAGTGAGGAACATGATATATCTGAGGATTTTCTTAGTTCAAAAATTCCGACCGTTGTTGTGTTTTGCGCGAGCTGTCCCCAAAACTTTATCCACATAACGTCCATATCATTAGGGGAATTTATGTAATAGCCCCAATGCATTCCTTCCCCCTCTTGTAATATGTTTCCTTGTATGGCACCATGCTATATTTATCTAAGTGGTATGAGCTCAGTTGTGTCTTCATTTTATGTTGCATCATGGCATCATGCATATCATCACTTCTTTTGTTCTTTTCTTTTATTGTTTTTGTTACACCTTGGTATGAAGTGTGGGTGCATGTGTGGATGTGCCTTGGTGTTTGCAATGTGGTTGGGTGCAAAAAGATCCACCTAAAAACCCATTGTTGCACCGTAGAGTCAAAACTCCCTCCATTCCAATTATATTAGAGGCAGATTTCTAAGTTGTTGTTTTTCCCCAATAAAATGTTCCTCCTCTTCTAAAATTCTTCCTATTAATTGTGGGGTGCAACACCCTTTTATTTGAACTTATTTTCCTTTTGGTTTTATTTAAAAATAGAACCCCATGTTAAATAAAAGGAATTTATTTTTGTTCTTCTAAAATGTCCTGCTTATTTTTATAAATAGGGGCAACATTTTAGAAGACCAAAGATATTTTTATTTTGCTAAACCTCTTTTAATTCTAACCCCTGGAATTTAACCAAAACCCTGTTATGTTTGTTTGGAAAAAAACATTTAACGCAGAGAGAGAGCACCAGACCCATGTCATGTACCAACCGGCCCAGACCTGGCTTGCGACCATTTTCTTCCTCCTCCCGACGTCATCGTCTGTACGACTCCATAGCCACCACCGATCGCTCCTTCTCCTCGATTCAGCGGCCAGGAGCTCGAAGACCTAGGTTATATGCAGCCCCAGCTGTGCCTCTCTAACCCTAGCGCCCCATTTTCCCCCTCCTTCTCCTCTCGCACCATCACGGCAACTCCCTAGATCCACTATCGCGCCATGACCGGCACTTGCTCGAGCTCGTCACCGGCATCGGATGTCGTATCCTTCTAGGAGCACGCGGGCGTTCGTAAGGTTCCATTCTGGTGGAGAGAAGCTGCCAAGGACAACGACATCGACGACCACGAAGACCTGAGCTCCTTCACCTCCTGCGAGCATCTTCTACAACTGTACTATGACGTCGACACCGCTGATCCTCTCCTCTAGGCCGTGACCTTCTCCTTCACCCTTGGGTTAGCATAGCATCTCCTGCCTCTTCCCCTTGCCTTTTCCGTTTCGCCGCATCGATGTTGTTGCGACAGTGGCGGCGTAGGGCGTAGACGCAACATGCTGGTGCTTGCGCATGCATGCGTGTATGCAGGACCCATGGATCCTCTTTGATCTGCAGCTCATAGAGCAAATCTTGCGTAGGAACCGCGCAAATAGCGCGTGCATGCACTAGTTGCTACACCGGCGAGCAGCATCGTCATTCGCGCCTCTTTGTTAAATTGAGAAGGCGCCCCTTTTGCATATCGTGTCGGGTGATATAGCTCTCTCGGCAGACTCACCATGCTAGCCCAACCGGCTCGAAAGTTGTGTGACGACCACGACGTCGCGGTTTTGAAACCCAACGCCCCCCTTTTCTCTCTTTTGCTTTTCCTTCGATGTTGTGTGTGTAGTATGTGTTACCTTGTGTGTTTCCTCTGTTGGGGCAGTAGCCGCAGCCAACCGCAGTGGCATTAGACCCACCCGAAGCGCAAGAGGTCTAGGGTTCGAGCCCTGGCGCGCCCTTTTTATATTTTGGAATTTTTTCCCTTCTGTAGCTCGTGGCAGTATAGCTAGATAGGCTATTTCCTTCCCTGTTAGTTCAGCTCCACTGGGGTAGCCCGGTGGTGGGGCGCTGTGAATCCCACCAAGGGGTTGTGGGTTCGATTCTACCCCTGGCTCTTTTTATTTCTCTCTGTATGATTTCCTTTGTGTACTGTAGGTAGTCACTGACAAGTGGGCCACACGGCCCACCTGTCATACACTAGGGGTCCCTAGTGCATATGACCAGTGGCCCCCCATGTTAAATTGTGTTTTTTTATTATTTGTGGTCTATTTTTTTACATACCTAGAATATTCCAAAAGAGGAATATGCTGAACCTGGGTAGATTTATTATGCCTCTTCTCTAATATTCTAGGTATGCTAAACCTAGGTTTAGCATAACTAGAATATTCCAGAAGAGGAATATGCTAAACCTGGGCAGATTTTTTCCATACCTAGAATATTCCAGAAGAGGAATATGCCTCTTCTGAAATATTCTAGGTATGGAATATTCTAGAATATTCCAGAAGGGGATCAACCTCTGATTTTGACTTAAGTGATTTATTATGTTGGGTAGATTTCGTTTTTCAATTTTGTGGTATTTTTATGCATGCAAGTATAGCAGTATGATATATGGATTTGGGGTAGAAGAACTCAGGGAATCCAATGGGGGCACTGGATTTTAGTTTTGAATAGTTGTGCAAAAGTGCCATTTTGTGATGAGGTGGCACTTTGTCACTTTGAGTAGGATTATTTATGTGCGTGCTTTGAAGTGTGTGCCTACATGCATCATATTGTCTGTTGCATTATCACTTGTTGGTGTTTATTGGTTGATTGTTTCTTTGGGTAGCAACGGGCGCTGGAAACGAGTTCGAGGAGTCCACTGAGTTCATTCACGAAGATCAGGAGCAGTTCCACTCTGAAGATTTCACACACAAGATGATCGTGACCTTAACACCGTTTCTAGCTTTGTTATGCATAGTTGATTCGTTTCCATCGCTATACTCCGCTGCGTAGCACCTCATATATAGGCCATCAAACATTTCCATGAAACCTCTAACACTTCCCCTCCTAGCAAATATTGTTTGGTTAAGTTAGGCTTGCTCAACCTTTTTTATTAGAATTGCTAGTTGCAGGCGCAAGCTGGCCCATGTGATAACACGGGGAATTTGATATCATCTTACTTAAATGCTATTTAATTAATGCACCTATATACTTGGTAAAGGGCGTAAGGCTTGGCCTTTTGCCGAGTGAATTTTTCTTATTTTGCCGCCTTAGTTTCGGCTCCCGCTGTTTTATTCCATAACTGAGCACTCCTAACACGTTCGGGATTGTTATGGGGACCACCTTGATAATTCGTTATAGTATAAAGCTTTTCCGGCAAGGCCCAACTTTGGTGTTAAATTTGCAACAAACTTAATAAAAAGTATAGGGAATAGCTACACCGAGGAATTAATCAACAACCCGGGGCAATTATCCTCATGAGTGTTTGTCCAAACCGGGCGATGCCTGGCACCCCCTGGTCAACCGGGGTTTCAACCAACCCGACGTCATGCCCATCCGATTGTGCCGTGAGAACGAGATAGGCGGCTCCTATCGGGTCTGTCGCAACGCTGGGTGGCCTTGTTGGATTAGTTTTACCTTTGCGAAATATCTTGTGCATTGGGATTACAGTGAGACTTTGGGTCTTCTCAGAGTTGAGGCTTTCCTCTAAGAAATCCGATGAGATCGTGAGCTTCGTGGTCGAGGATTTTTGTGCGGCCTGTGGTAATTTTTGATGGACTAGTTGGAGCACCCCTGCAGGGTTAAATCTTTCGAAAAGACATGCCCGCAGTTATGTGGCAATTATGGATATTTTGTTAATATCCGGTTCTAGATAACTTAAAGTAACTTAACTAAAAACCTGCCAACTATGTGCGTAACTGTGACTGTCTCCTTCAGAGTTACTTCTCTGATTGAGAACATGGTGTGGTTATGACTGACGTAAGTTGGTGTTAAGGAGCACTTAATGATTATTCTTAGTTAACTAACGTCATGCGTAGACCAGCACATCTTAAATTCTGATTCAATGTAAGTTAGCCACCATAAATGCTTAGGTTGTTGCAAACTCAAACACATACCCCATCTTTACCCAACAACTTAGTTAGATTCGATGCCATGGTCATGAGAAGGCTCAGTCCCTGTGGGTCACAGATTACTACAACCACCCACAGGTACAGGTAACCCAGATACAGATGCTTCCGAGGATACCCAGCTGAAGTGGGAGTTCGACGAGGACAGTGGTAGGCTGTACGTGACGTATCCACGCAGGACGCGGACCATGTTTTCCATTTGAATAATGTATGACTGTGTGGATCTGTAATTTAGCTTCTTGCGAGTGTAAGCCAAATCTTATTAATCTTCCATCTATTATGTATTGCAATGTTTATCCTTCTTACGAAATGCTTAGATGCGACTCTTTCCCCTTTTGAGGCCTCGACCCCAAATAAGGAAAGTGTCACATCTTAGTCGTTACAATTTATGTCATATCATGTCGGGATTGCTCCCTGGCTATAAATAGCCGCCCCCTACAACCACTAGCTGGTTGGATGCTCCAAGAGACAACTGTACATTTGTCATTTGAGAGCATCCCATCCTCCAAGGACATTGTGAGAAAATCATCAGCAAGGAAAAAACCTAAAACCAAAACCAAAACCAAAACCCAAAGTGATTGAGCATCACTTGAGAGATTGTTCGTGTGTGGAACCGACGCTTGTTACCTTTGAAGACTGTGTATCTTCCATATGGTTAGGAGTCCATGGTCTAGAGCATCGAACAGTAAATATGTGAGGGTTTGGAAGTCTGCCCTGAAGACTTACCACGAGTGTTGGGTGAGGTCTGTGTGACCTTATCTCAAGGAGAATATGGTATGGACTATGTGTCCTGGGACTATGTGTCCTTTGGTTTAAATACCAAGCCGCTCCAAACCAGATGAACGACTGTCACAACAGTTGGAACTAGGTCATCAAATAATTGTAATAATCGAGCTCCTCGTTCTATTTCCTCAACTCCTTTAATAATTCGAGTACTTGTTGATGAAATCGCTAATTACTATTTGAAGACTTTGACTGAAGACTTTCTCAATTTAGTCATCTCAAATTCTTCAATCACCTTGTTCGTCACTTGCTTATCCTTTTTACACACTACTCGTGCTCTGTGTATGTTTCATTTCATCATGATGAATATGCTACTGCTATGTTTTGCCTAAACTTGAGTACTTATTCCGCTGCTAGTATTTCGTCACTTAGAAAACTTCTCAATGAGCAATTCCTAAGTGACAAATTTTTAAAAGTCACCTATTCACCCCCCTCTAGTCTATATAATGCACTTACAATTGGTATTAGAGCAAGGTACTCTTGTTCTATGTGATTTTGTTTAACCACCTAGAGTTTTAGTAATGTCAACTGTAGGTATGATCAAGATATACGTGGGTTGTCCTACCTTCGAAGGGACGGACTACCCCTACTGGAAGAACAAGATGCGCATGCATCTTGAAGCGATTGAAAATTATCTCTGGTATGTTGTGGAAAATGGTGTTCCCTCCATCACCCCTTCCATCAATGCTGCTGATGTGAAGAGATTCAAGCTACTCGACTCTCAAACGAAAAATATCATATATGGCCATCTAAGCAATGGTGAGTATGACAGAGTGAGTGATTTGGGATCTACAAAGCTCATATGGGATAGGATGTCCAAGGTCAAGGAAGGAATCTCAACTCAATGTGACTTTCGGATCGATGTTGTTCGGAATCTCTTCAACTGCTTCAAAACACTCAACGACTCAACTGTTTAGCAAACTTTCGATCATCGCACTGATATCTCCAATGAGCTCCAAGCTCTTGGTGCCACTGAGATCACCAATCATGAGGTTGTGAAGAAATTGCTGAGATCTCTTAATTCATCATTCGATACACTTGCTTTGATGATTCAAGAGCATGGAGACTACAAATCACTAGAAACTGCCGATACTCTTGAGAGACTCAATACTCACGAATTCCAAAAATCTGAGAACACATATCTCTATGGGCCAAGCTATGGAAGATCTCGTGCACTGAAGGCAAAGGCAATTTCCTTATCCAAAGAAGAAGAATTTGATTGTAGTCTTAGTGACCCTGAGGAACTTGGTCAGGAACATGCAATTCTTGTGAAGAAATTCCAGAAGTTCTCCACACGAGGTCAGTGTGGAAAATCTTCAAGAAGAGATGTGAAGAAATCAAATTCTTCATCTGAGGACTACAAGAAAAGAACTTGTCAGAAATGCAAGAAAGTTAGCCCTTACATTGCTGATCGTCTTCACTGGGTAAAGGAATCAAAGAAGAAGAAGTACAAAGATGATAGTTCTCATGTCTTGGAAAAAATAAGAAATATTCAAAGTCCTCATCGCTCTAGAAGAACAATTACAAAAAGGCGCAGGCTCTTATTGGGAAGGAAATGGATTCTCACGAAGAGAGTGAAGAATGTGACGAAGAGGAAGGATCTGAGGAGGAGTCAGAGTCTGGTGTGGCAATCCTAGCTCTTGCCACCGTATTCGTTAGCAAGTCCATCTTCAACCTTGAAGAAAATGATTTTGTCAATGACACTGATGACTGTGACGATGACTCTGCCCCCACTTATTGCTTCATGGAAAAAGGTGACAAGATACTCAATCATGCTTCCTGGTCCGATTCAAGTGATGAACAGGATGATTATCAGAAACCTAGATACTACAAACTTGATAATATTGCTAATAAGCAACAGAATGCTATTGAAAAGCTTCAGAAATTGCTCGACAAAAGCGATGACATGGTGAACAAGGAAATGGAGCAGACACAAGCATTGACTGATGACTTTCAACTTCTTAGGTCTAAGTTTGATAGCCTTCAAAGTCATCATGAAACTCTCTTAGCTGACCATGAGATATGAATTTCTTCACAGAAATTAACATCTTGAGAAACTAAGAATGTATCATGATGATCTTCCAAGGGGAAACGATTCTTTGCTTGCTCAACAGATCAGTTCCACTCCGGAAGGATTCATTGCACCATGTTTGAAATGCATCAATCATGAATCTGCTAATTCTTCACCTGAATTTTCAAATGACTCTATTGCTGCAAATTCTTGAACTATATCTCTGGTCACAAATTCCTCATTTGAGGAATCCACAAATATCACTAAAGAAAATGCAGGGTTGAAAAAATTGTAGGTGACAGGTATGTACATAAGTCTCAAAGGGCATAAAATCCTTTGTGATGTGGTCAAAAAGCATATTCTGAAGAGAAACCCTAGGGAAGAGGGTATTGCATTTGAGAGGAAATTGAATGCTAATGGATCATACTGGAAACCTGAGCAATATCCAGAAACCTCATGGGTTGCTGCAAAAGGACCTTATGTAGATCCATCTACATTAGGTGGATTTCCATGTGAATCTTCATATTCCTATGATGAGTCACTTGACACCAACTATAAACTATTAAAAAATCAGAATGGTGTAGTATTTGCTTGGTATGTTGGAACTAACTGGAGGAACACACCACCTATGAGGAAGATCTGGGTTCCCAAAAGCTGTTTGGAAAATATTCAGGTGAATGTCCTCATGACACCACCCATGAAGAATAGGAACGCGAGATCAAATTCCTCATATGGAGCAAAGTCTTCACATGGATCAAATTCCTCATATGGTCAAAGTTCTGCTCATACTCGTGATAATGCTTCTGTTATGTAGGAAAACTACAAGGGTCATGAATATGTGCATTATTTTTCAAATCATTTTATTCATAAATCCTCAAAGAATTTATTTGCATACGCATTCGAGTACACTAAACCTCGTGCAGTGAAACCAAGTGATAAGGTGCTCGCAGAATGATGAACTCTTTGCCACTCCTTCAGATGTGGGTGGTGAAGAAAACGAACTAACCATTTGTGGAGGCCTGAGGAATTTCTTGAAAGGAAGGTACACACACAAACAAAAAAGTAAGTTTGCAATCTCGAATGACTGACACATGGACAAAGTTATGCTTGTCGAATCCCTTGGATTCAACCTCATGTCATTCTCAATGCTTTGTGATGTTGGTATGATTGTCATCTTTGGCAAATATCATTCCATAGTAATCATGGAATCTGACAAATCCGAAGTCTTCCAAGGCTTTAGGAGAGGATATATGAATATTGTTGATTTCTCTACAGGTCCACAACCGTCCACGTGTCTACTTGCTAAAGCTTCAGACGCTTGCTATGGCATCGACGACTTGGTCATGCTGGCATGAGGAACTTGCACACTCTCGTGAAGTAGAAGTATGTCGTTGGCATTGAGGGGATCAAATTCCTCAAGGACCATTTGTGTGGGTCTTGTGAGTGTGAAAAAATGACCAAACCCAAGCATACCTCAAAGACTATTGTAAGAGCACAATTTCCCCTAAGTAATTTTGGTGGTTGATGACGATACCCTTATATTTCAGATAATTATCAGGTGGCACAAGACGATTATATTTTCTTCAGTAAGTGAAAGTGAAGATGGTACTTAGCTATTGATTTAGGGTTGGTGGACACGAGTCATAGATAATCCCGTACTATCAAGAGGGTATCCATGTTTGGAAAAGTTGGGTGGAACACTATCTCTCATTCTTGCTCCCCATCCCTTTTCCGGAGCAAAGTAGCTGCCTTGATATAGTGCCCACGAATTTGCAGCAGCGGTAGTACCGCCCTGGTGAGCGGGAGTACCGCTCCAGCGGTACTGCCGTCCACCAGAGTCGGGCCCTCTTCCGCCTGTTTTTATTCTCTGGTGTCGGGTGCCTTTCTATTTATTGGAGCGGCAGTACCGCCCCCTTCTGCCACGCCCACTTCTGCTTAATATTTCTCTCTAGCAACCTACCTCCCCTCGTCCTGGCTGAGTGGAAGTACTGCCCCTACTAGACGGTAGTACCGGCTCAGCGGAAGTACTGCCTTGGTGTATGGTAGTACTGCTTAGTTGGGCCAGTAGGGGATGGTAACGGCCAGATTTCCCCACTATAAATAGGTGTATTCTTCCCCGAGGAGAGTTCACCTTTTTCCTCTCCAGCTCCATTGTTGGTCCGAAAGATCAAACTTTCCCAATCTCCCTCCCTAGCCATCAACTCTTGTTGATTCTCTAGGGTTTGGCGGAGATGGCCCTCCCCCACACTTCCACCAAGAGAAAATTTATTCCCCTCATTAATACCTCTCGGATCTTGTTACTCTTGGGTATTTGAGCACCCTAGATGGAAGAAGTCACTTCGAAGCCACATTCCATTGTTGTTGGGGATATTATCTATTGATAACCCGCCCTAGTTGGGCCGGATCACCAAATCTGGCGATTCATCTAAGCATGGTTCGGGCCTTGGCCT
Source organism: Hordeum vulgare subsp. vulgare (assembly GCF_904849725.1). Taxonomy (NCBI): domain Eukaryota; kingdom Viridiplantae; phylum Streptophyta; class Magnoliopsida; order Poales; family Poaceae; genus Hordeum; species Hordeum vulgare. Next base: position 326,618,797 of record NC_058524.1, on the reverse strand, counting down.
GGCAAGACCGAAGGTTGTATGGCGGTTTACAATCGCCGGAAGGTTTCCAAGCTTTGGAAAGATGGCGACTTAGAGATCGTAAGAGTCATGGTTTGTAGAAAGGAAAGTACTCTTGTAAACCCTAGGGACTCGACCTGTATATAAAGGCGAGTCCCAGGGAAGAAGAGTGCTAGGTCTGGCGATTTACGCCCTCCTTGTAATCGATACTCCATCAATACAACTCAAAGCAGGACGTAGGCCTTTACCTCCTCACGAGGGGCCGAACCTTGGTAAATCGCCGTCTCTCTCCCGTTAAACCCCTTTGAGTCGCCACCAAAATGCGATGGCTCCAATACTAAGTCCTTTCACGAGGACATCTGCCGCGATAAAACCACGACAGTTGGCGCCCACGGTGGGGCTTGCGCACAGTGGAGTTGAGTTCTCAAAGGGAGCCCTACCAGGGTTTGGGAGCTACGCGACGGGACTCGTGACCCGGAGCCGCCGTGGGAAGTACTACATCAACAACCTGCAATGGGGACCCGAGGCGGATTCGATCGAATCTGGTTACAGGGTCCCCTTCAGCAAGATCAACGTCTTCATCGACATTATTGGATCATCCGTGCCTGAGCCGGACATCTCCACCGACATCGTCGAGCCGGCCAGGTACGTCCGCCCAGTAACGACGCCAAATCTGACATGCCCGGTCTTTGTTGGGTTCACGCAGGGATCGGACGAACCAGAACACTCAGCGTCCCAGGAATCCACACCAGTCAACACTGATGACTAATCGTCCATGGGCGATTCAGATTCAATCCGGTCTCTACATGGGGATTGTCTTGGGGGCTTGTCGTTTGCCATGGACCCCGAAGTCCTTAACCGAACCCGCCGCCATATCGCCATTTACATGGCTGGGGCGACTCAACCCTCGCCAAACCCGGCAGGCGGGGATGGAACTGGCGAGACATCTAGAAGCCCGGCCGCTGTCTTGGTGGAATTAGCAGCGGAAATTACAAGGCTTATGGCGACCCCCATCACACCGGAAAACCAGGAGGCAGTAAACACGGAATTGGCGAAGCTAAGAGAAGCAGTGGCAAAGGCTCATCGGGATGCCGAGGTGGAGTCCGCCGGGATCGAGACCCGGCAAGCTCAAATTACCGTCGAGAGAACTCGTTTAAATACTGACAACTAGCGGCTCGAAAGACACCAGCGCGCATCTGACGCAGTCCATCAGCGGAGGCACCAGGGTCGCCTACCCCCTGATCTCAACTCGACCTGCCTATTCGATACTCCGTGAACTCCCGGGGCGGGAGCCGCCCCAGGGGGAGGACCGGGCCAACCACCTAATCCGCCGGTTCAACCAATTGAGGATCGCACTCCCCGATTCTGGACACCTCAAGGTCACTTTTCCAACCCAGTGGACAACGTCCTTGCGGCAACTCGCCATTTGGAATCTCTTCCGATTCACGGCAATACTCCTGCCGAGATAGAAGCAAGAAGCGCCATTGAGATGTTGAAGACGGCGGTGGTTCAAAACGCCCAGTTCTCACATAGCCTAGATAGGCTGCATTCCACTCCCCAGGCGAGTCACACCAGTAGTCGGCCAGAGGACCAGCCCGCTGTAAACAGCGGACCGCGACTCATCCCCCAGGACAACCCGCCTGATCATCAAAACCCACCGGGTCGTGATCTCCCGAACATCCAAGTCGCCCCAGTCCCTCTCGTCGGGAGCGGTGGACGAGTGGGGGTGCCGTGCTTGGCCCCCGCCCTTCGCAACGAAGAAATGCCCAAGGATTTTAAAGGACCAAGAAAGGTGACTAACTACAGCCCGGACCTTGAGCCGGCGTCGTGGGTCGAGAGTTATGAAATCTCCATGGACATGCTCGACGTAAACGAAGCAGTTTGCGCCAGATACTTCCCGATGATGCTCGAAGGGTCAGCACGTACTTGGTTAAAAAACCTACCTCCCAACTCCATCCAAACCTGGGCTGAATTAAAAGAGCGCTTCCTCAAAAACATCCGAGGAACCTGCAAACGTCCAATGACGATTGTCTATCTGCAGCACTGCGTTCAGTGCCCCGATGAGTCGGCCCACCATTAGTCACGGCGGGTCGCGGATATTATTCATTCATCAGACGGTATTACGGCGGCCCAAGCTGTGTTGATCCTCGAGAAGAATTGCCACTATGAACCCCTAGTGCAGAAGTTGGGGTGACTCAAGCGAAAGGTCCAAGACATGGGGGAGCTAATGGATACCCTCACTAGATACACTGAAGCGGACGACACCAAAGATCCCGGTGAGGACGGTAAAGCTAACTCGCCAAAGAAGGGCGAGTCATCCAAAAATCATGCCCGGTTCCAGGGACGTAACCGCCACAATCAGGGAGCCAATGGCAAGAGAAGGCAACAGGAGGAATCTTCGGATTTAGTCGCCAATACGAACACCAACAATGGCAACCAACGGCAGAAGAAAAACAGGGGATACAGTGGTAAAAAGCTGCGTAACTATGAAGAGTTACTCGAGGGCCCTTGCCCGCACCATGCCATGGCAGACGGACCGACGACTCATTCCTGGGAGAACTGTTTCGTGATGCGGGAGTTTCGGGCGGAGGCGAAAAAAAAGGGCAAAATGGTGACCCGGACCAACGGCAGGAGCAGTTTGCTGCACCCAACCAACATCAGAACCCCTTTGGCGGTTTTCCCGAGCCGGGGGCTCAGGGGGGCTCGCAGCCAAGTAGCGGGCAGTGTCCGGTGCATCACCAGCGGCGGTATAACCCGCCCGGAGCTTTTCAGCAACCGCCCCCACAGGGGGCTTTGTAGGGCCAGGATGATAACGGCGGCTTTCGCAACAACCCCAAACAGTTAAGCAATGGGTAGTACCACGTTTTCACCACCAATGCTTGCACGCGTGATAAGAAGGTGAGTCACCGGGCGTACAGTGTGTCTGAGCCGGCACTCCCCAGGTACCTCCACTGGTCCGAGCAGACAATATCATGGAGTAGGGAGGATCATCCGCCAAGAGTTGACAATCCTGGCGACTTAGCATTGGTTGTAGCTCCCCAAGTTGGGGGGTATACCCTGTCAAAGGTGCTAATGGATGGTGGCAGCAGCATTAATATTTTGTATTTTGACACTTTCAAAAGGATGCACCTATTGGAGAAGGATTTGATGCCTTCAACCACGGTATTCCATGGAATCGTTCCGGGCAAGTCGGCGTACCCCATAGGCCGAGTCAGACTCACACTTGCATTTGGAACAGCATATAACTACATGAGTGAGTCGCTGATGTTTGAGGTGGTCAAATTGAAAAGCCCCTACAATGCGCTATTTGGGCAGCCGGCTTACGCCCGGTTCATGGCTCGCCTATGCTATGTTTACCTTAAACTCAAGATGCCTGGTTCTAAGGGACCCATCACGGTGGGCGGTGGTAGAAGAATTGCAAAGGAATGTGAAGAAGGGGACGCGGCTTATGCAGAAGTCGCCTGCGCTGCAGAAGAGCTCAAGTATCATCGGGCCAATGTTGATCCGACTGACATGACACCCTTAAAAAAGCCAACAACAGATGTTGAGCCGCCCCTCAAGTTCAAACCAACAGATGACACTAAAACGGTTGATTTCGTTCCCGGCGATTCATCCAAGCAGTTCACCATTGGGACGGGTCTGGATCCCAGATAGGAAAGCGCGCTCATCGAATTCATCTGTGAGAATCGGGACATCTTCGCATGGAAACCTTCTGACATGCCTGGTGTGCCGAGAGAATTCGCTGAGCACCATCTTACTGTTGACCCAAAAGCAAAACCTATCCAGCAGTATATTCGTAGGTTTAACGAGGAACGGCGCAAGGCAATCGGGGAAGAGGTTGCCCGTCTCTTAGCCGCTGGATTCATCGTGGAAGTTTTCCACCCCAAATGGTTGGCTAACCCGGTCTTGGTACTCAAAAAGAATGGTAATTTCCATATGTGCATTGATTACACGGACCTCAATAGAGCTTGTCCAAAAGATCCTTTAGCTCTTCCCCGCATCGACCAGATTATTGACTCGGTGGCGGGATGCGAACGTTTGTGCTTTTTGGACGCCTACTCTGGATATCACCAAATCAAGATGGTCGTGGAGGATCAAGAGAAAACAGCTTTTATAACCCCCTTTGGGGCTTTTTGCTATGTATCCATGCCGTTTGGGCTCAAGAGTGGAGGGGCGACTTATCAGCGCTGCATCCAGAATTGGCTCCGCAGCCAAATCGGACGCAATGTCCATGCCTATGTCGATGACATTGTGATTAAGACCCGCCAGGGGGAGACACTACTGGAGGATCTCAAGGAAACTTTCAATAATCTGCGGGTGTATCAGATGAAGCTGAATCCCACCAAGTGTTTTTTTGGTGTTCCTGCAGGGAAATTGTTGGGCTTCCTGGTGTCTGAGCGTGGCATTGAAGCTAACCCGGACAAAATCAAAGCAGTCACGTCCCTTGGAAAACCAGCAAATGTTAACCAATTCCAACGGATGGCGGGTCGCATTGTGGCTTTAAGTCGCTTCGTAAGCCGCCTGGGAGAAAAGGTGATTCCCCTTTATCAATTACTAAAGAAATCTGGCCATTTTGTTTGGACAGATGAGGCTGATGAAGCTTTCAAAGCCTTGAAACGGCAATTGGTCGACCCGCCGGTCTTGGCCGCTCCGACTGAGAAAGAACCCATGCTTTTGTATATTGCGGCAAACTCTAAAGTGGTAAGTGTGGCGGTGGTCGTTGAAAGGAAGGAGGAAGGGAAGGAATACCCAGTGCAGCGCCCAGTGTATTTTGTCAGCGAAGTGCTAACTCTTTCCAAGCAACGGTACCCACATTGGCAGAAGTTAGTGTATGGGGTGTTTATGGCGAGTCGGAAGCTTAAGCATTATTTTCAAGAGCATTCCATCACGGTGGTTAGTTCCGCCCCCCTCGGGGACATCATCCAGAATCGGGAGGCAACAGGGCGGATTGCCAAGTGGGCGATTGAACTTGGGCCGCATCACGTGCGATATACCCCTCGCAAAGCCATCAAATCTCAAGCTTTAGTTGATTTCGTCAATGATTGGACGGAGTTGCAGGCCCCGGAAGACAGGCCTGATCTTACATACTGGACTATTTATTTTGATGGATCAAAACAGTTGGAAGGCTCGGGGGCTGGTGTGGTACTGGTGTCCCCTCAAGGAGATAAATTATGTTATGTCCTCCGACTCATGTTTCCGTGCACTAACAATGCTGCGGAATATGAAGCTTTGCTTCACGGCTTGCGACTCGCCAAGGAGATGAACCTTACGCGGGTCAGATGTTTTAGCGATTCTGATCTGGTGGCGCAGCAAGTTTCAGGCACTTGTTATTCTCGAGACCCCGTGATGGCGGCTTATAGAAGAGTTGTGTCCGATGTGGCGGGTCATTTCCATGGCTATCAGGTTGATCACATTGACCGGCGCCTTAACGAGGCAGCTGACGCCCTTTCACGTCTTGGTTCCGAGCGAAAGCTGGTTCCCCCCAACGTTTTTCTGGATATTTTGCATAATCCCTCCGTAAGTTTGCCGTCAGAGGAGGAGTTGGCGATACCAGATCCTGAGTCTCAATTCACGGCGGTTCTCCACGTCACGCCGGATTGGGTTCTTCCCTATCTGGCCTATCTCGCCCGGGGCGAGTTACCAACAGACGAAGTTTTGGCCCGCCAAATTGTTCGGCGAAGCAAATCCATGATGATCAATGGAGAATTATATAAGCAGAGTGCCTCTGGGGTTTTTCAATGATGTGTTTCCTCCGAAGAAGGATGCATAATCCTAAATGACATTCATTCCGGAGATTGTGGGCATCACGCCGGGTCACGCTCTTTGGTTTCAAAGGCTTTCCGTCATGGTTTCTTTTGGTTGACGGCTCATGCAGATGTAGAAGAGATAGTTCGTCGATGCGAGGGATGCCAGCGTTATGGACGACAAGCTCATGTGCCGGCTCAAGAACTAAGAATGATTCCCATCACTTGGCCTTTCACGGTCTGGGGGTTAGACATGGTTGGCCCCTTTAAATTGTCGTCCAACAAGAAAACCCATTTGCTGGTGGCAGTTGATAAGTTCACCAAGTGGGTTGAGGCAGAGCCTGTTGGAACTTGTGATGCGGAGACGGCAGTCAAATTCTTGAAAAAGCTGATCTTACGATTCGGATATCCACACAGTATCATTACTGATAATGGCACTAATCTGTCTCAAGGGGCGATGCAGGAATTTTGCTGTCGGGAGCATATCCGGCTTGATGTTTCTGCGGTCGCTCACCCGCAATCTAATGGGCAGACGGAACGGGCGAATCAGGAAGTTTTACGGGGAATCAAGCCCCGGCTCATGGTTCCCATGGAAAAAACCACGGGATGTTGGGTTGAGGAGTTGCCTTCAGTGTTATGGAGCATCCGGACCACCACGAACCGGTCGACGAGTTTTACCCCTTTCTTTCTGGTCTATGGAGCAGAAGCTGTTCTTCCCACTGACATGAGGCATGACTCGCCCAGAGTCGCCGCTTACGTGGAACAGGACAACGAACTGGCGCGTCAAGACTCTTTGGACGCCTTAGAGGAGGCGCGTGACTAGGCTGCGGCCCGATCGACCATTTATCAGCAGGATTTACGGCGTTATCACAACCGCCGGGTCAAGAGCCGGACCTTTCAGGAAGGCGACTTAGTGCTTCGGCTGATACAGGATCGTGCTGGCATGCATAAGTTATCACCACCATGGGAAGGACCGTTCGTCGTCAGCAAAAATCTTCACAACGGCTCTTACTATCTGGTGGATCTCCAGCCTAACCGGCCAACCACGGAGGCTGAGTCGACTCGCCCCTGGAATATTGCCCACTTGCGGCCTTACTACACTTGAGCTTTTAAGCTCTGCATTTTGTAAGTTTTTTAGTCCTTATTATAAAGCAATAAAATTAAAACGCATCCCGACTTGGGGGCTTCCTCTCATTGAGATCAGTTTTATTATCCATTTGACCTATGAAATTATTATCTTGGGTGGCGCTTGAGCTTTTTGACTCGCCCTATCCTGTCGCGACCTTATGAGCCAACGAAATCATTATCTTGGGTGGCGCTTGAGCTTTTTGACTCGCCCTATCCTGTCGCGACCTTATGAGCCGACGAAATCATTATCTTGGGTGGCGCTTGACCTTTTTGACTCGCCCTATCCTGTCGTGACCTTATGAGCCGACGAAATCATCATCTTGGGTGGCGCTTGAGCTTTTTGACTCGCCCTATCCTGTCGCGACCTTATGAGCCGACGAAATTATCATCTTGGGTGGCGCTTGAGCTTTTTGACTCGCCCTGTCCTGTCGCGACCTTATGAGCCAACGAAATCATTATCTTGGGTGGCGCTTGAGCTTTTTGACTCGCCATATCCTGTCGCGACCTTATGAGCCGACGAAATCATTATGTTGGGTGGCGCTTGAGCTTTTTGACTTGCCCTATCCTGTCGCGACCTTATGAGCCGACGAAATCATTATCTAGGGTGGCGCTTGAGCGTTTTGACTCGCCCTATCCTGTCGCGACCTTATGATCCGACGAAACTGCTATTTTGGGTGGCGCTTGAGCTTTTTTGACTCGCCCTATCCTGTCGCGACCTTATCAGCCGACGAAATTACTATTTTTTACCTTCCTCGCACTGCCGCAAGGTTTTTCAGACTTTTTTCTGATTCATCTCAAAATATTTTGGGGCGACTGCTATTTGTTATCACTTATTATTAATTGAGATGGTTTCACATATGTTTTCCAAGCTTAGAACAGGTTGATGATCAAAATCACTCTATCCATGGCGGATTAAGCATCACAAGAAAGCCTCAAACAGCGGATCAAGTATTTCAAAACGCCATAAGGGCGACATAAGGATTTTTTAAGGTATCACAAAAGCAGTGTCAATTCCTAAAGGAGACCTATTACATGGCTCTCATGGCCAATTCAATGAAATTTTATTCTGCTGATGCCCTTGGATCAGCCTGCTGCGAGTTTTGGCCAACCTCAATCTGCAAGTCGCCCAGTACCCAGTTACACTTGGACAGAGCGGAAAATTCATCTTCATCGGTCAGGATTGATGAGAGATCCGCGTCCAAGTCAAAAGGATTCTTGGGTCGGCGCGGAGTTAAGCTGGTCGTCACAAAGGTTGGCGGGTTGACCTTCTTGTTCTTATTGTCATAGGCGGCCTGGTATTTTGATAAGTCCAGGCTTGCAGCAAGCTGAGTCGCCGCCAGACGGGAGTCCTTGGCAACACGCTGGTAGTCCTCTTTGGCGAATTCTGACCCATCATCCTTGAGTTGAGGAAAGCCCGCCGCTACTTCTTCTGGGTTGATCTCTGGAGCATATGCTAAGCATCGACTCAGTGTAGTTAGCATTCCTTTCCGGGCGGCTGGCCGAGTTAACTCGCCAATCTCGGGAGGAAGCGTGGATAGGCGACCAAGCATCTTCTTTATTGATGTCATAGGATCCTTGGAGCCCATCACCGCTTTCACAGTCAGTGCACTGCCGGTATATAGCTGCTCTGTCAGCGTGTAAATCGCCTTCAGCGTCAGGATGCAATCATCTTGAAGGTTGGCGGCTCTCGGACCTGTATAAGGGGTAATGATAATCAGCGACTCAGATAAGAGTTATTTGTTTAAAAAGGTCAAGAGTTAGTATTTTTACCAAAGACGGCTTGCGCCATGTTTGAGATATGTCGTTTTAAACCGGACAGCTCTTGTTGCACAGTAACCAGCTTGGCTTCAGCCTTTTCTGCTCGATTTGTTGAAGCATCTTGGTCAGCTTGAGCCCTTTTTAAATCGGCTTTTAGCTTTTCCATCTCAGCTAAGACCAGTTGATACTTCTCCTCTGATTTGGCCCGGGCATCGTGCTGATCAGATAAGCTTTTCTTCAAGTCGCCAAGTGCTGATTCAGTCTGGATAAGAGATTCCTGTTGAAGCATATGGTTAAGGGGCAAGTCTCAGAACTATTGCAAGCAACATCCCTGACACTTGGGGGCTAATGTATAATTATTTTTTCAGACAAAATTATACAGCATCAAGACCCGGCTCATCTTTTTGCAGATGACCCGACCCTTGGGGGTTACTGGTCGAAAGTTTTTGTCATCAAGACCCGGCTCATCTTTTTACTGATGACCCGGCCCTTGGGGGTTACTGGTCGAAAGTTTTTGTCATCAAGACCCGGCTCATCTTTTTACTCATGACCTGGCCCTTGGGGGTTACTCGTCGAAAGTTTTTAAGTCATCAAGACCCGGCTCATCTTTTTACTGATGACCCGGCCCTTGGGGGTTACTGGTTGAAAGTTTTTCAAGTCATCAAGACCCGGCTCATCTTTTTACTGACGACCCGGCCCTTGGGGGTTACTGGTCGAAAGTTTTTAAGTCATCAAGACCCGGCTCATATTTTTACTGATGACCCGGCCCTTGGGGGTTAATGGGGATAATATAGTGTACAACAAAACTTACCTCGTGTTTGTTTTTCAGCATCCGAAGCAGGCTTTTCTCCATCTCATAACTCGCCTCCAGGCGACTTGCAAAACCAGAGCAAAGTTCTTTGAATTCCAAATGTTCATATTGAGAGAGCTTCGCCTTGGAGAGTTCATACTCAGGAACAGTTTGAGATGATGATGATACGTGCTTCGATAAAACCGTTGTGGCCGGTTTAGAGAAGCTAGTACCAGTGATAATTACAGCGTTCGGGTCTTCTGCTGTTGTCAATAGACTTGGCGGCTTGGGGCATCCATTTTTTCCTTGGGAGATCTAGGCAGATCCATTGGATCTTCAGGCTTGTCTTGGTCCGGGTTATCTTGGATCGGCGCCGACTTTTCGGTAGGTTCCGAGATTATGATGGGAGTTGACCCGCCAGTTTTTCTTTTCTTCGCCTGTGCCCTGAAAGGAGCAGGGGGTGCGGTTAAAGGACTGAAAATTTATCACCATCAGATTAAAAGTAAATATTATCAAAAGACTTACCCAGGGACACGAATCATCGGCGGAAGTGCCGACATTACTGAGTCGCCAGATGTAGGAGGAGAACTCTGCAGGAATTGTACTTTGAAGATATAAGCAGGTTACAAATACGATCCAAAAAGACATAAAAAAGTGTCGTTAAAGGATACCTCATTTGGCCTTTTCCTGTTCTTTATTGGTAAACCGGACAACAAATCACCGGAATGACTTCGGGTCTTCCGGTTTGAAGTGTGTTGTGCTTTCTTCGGAAGAAAATTTGGTTCCAAACAAGCATTTGGGTGTGAGAAGGGAACTTTCCCACAATTTCGCCTGGCCGGCTTAGGTGGAGAAGGAGATGAATCGAAAGAAACAGAAATTACCTCTACGGAATCCTCTTGGCTTTCATTGTCTTCATTCTATTCAAGAGATGCAGAGGTATAAATACAAAAGTTATCAGTAATGGATGGCGAGTTAAGAGAGGATATGTCTTTACCTCCGAAGGTGCGTCGCCGACTTGGGATTCATCGGCCTCGGATGGTTCGGTCACAGCAGCTTTGCCCTTGCCCTTGGATTTCTTCTTTGGAGGCGGCCTAGCTTGCTTCATGGCTGACTTCTTCGGCCTCTTGGACCAAAATTTATCACCTTTATGAAATGGCATAGTATATAAGAGGCCATAGTTCGAATGAGACAAAAAAAGGAAAAAACAAAAGGCCGGTTAAAGTTGTTTACCTTAGGTGCCGGGTTAATCTTGCAGAAAGGTTTGAGACCTATTTGGCCGCATTTTCCCACGGGCTCGCCGGTCAGCTTCTTAATGATGGTGACAATGTCATTTTCCGTTAGAGCCATGTGGAAGTAACACTGAGGATGATCTAGAGTGCCGTAGAATTCACACATTAACCCGTCCCGGCGACTTAAAGGGAGGATGCGCCATTCGACCCAGCAGCGGATCAAGTCAACTCCAGTAAGGCCGTTGTTTGTCAAAGATCTTAGCTCGGACAATACTGGAATAAAATCTGACTACTCCTCGGTGAGCTTGTCTGGGAGCTTGAAATTCGTTGGAAGGCGATCTTCCCTATAACACAGAAGTTTGTTTTCACCTATAGGCGAGGTTTCCTGACAATAGAACCAAGACTCGCCCCAGCCTTTGGGGTGGCTTGGCATGGCGAGTGACGGAAATGGGCTATCCCTGCGGCGCTGAACATTTACACCGCCGAGCTCCAGGCTGGGGCCATTGTGAAATTCTATTTGGCGATTTAAGTGGAAGAAATACCAGAATAGGGGAACTGAGGGTTCCATCCGCAGGTAAGCCTCACAAAACACCTGGAACTGGCATAGGTTGCTTATCGTATTGGGCCCTAGATCCTGGAGGCGGACATTCATGAAAGCCATGGCGTCTCTGAGGAACTTTGATCCAGGCGGCTTAAAACCCCGCTCAAGGTGTTCAACGAAAACAACTATTTCCCCTTCTTTGGGATTGGGGATTTCTTCTCCGAACCCGGTGCGCCAACCGATAACATCCTGAGGGTCCAAGTTTACCGTTTTCACATAATCCGCTAGTATGGCGTCATTAACCTTGGTAGGGAGCCAGTCACTTTTGAAGACGGCGCCCATGCTACAAAGGGATAAAGTACGGGTGAATTGACACGTCAAAACATCTATAGTGAGAGGTGAAACGTTTTCATTTGACTCCCCAAGTAATTTGTCCACTAGCTGAGGAAATTTTTTGATCCACCAATGAAGGACCGGGTCAGGTTGCTAGGGCGACATATGAAACTTTGGCTACTTAAGGGAGCGGTGTATCAAGGCATCAGAGGTATTTATCCAAAAAATGGCGAAGTATGAAGAGTACAAACAGTTTTCGCATAACAAAGCGGTAGATTATGGATCTACTGGACAGACGAAAATAAACGTGGAAAATGACCGGATATGGCAACCTACGACTAAGATGGGATACTACTGTTGATTTGGTGAAGTCCTACACTAAGTGTGCAAATCAAGAGCGGACAGGCAAAAGTATCAAAGACATTGATTTTCTCGTCATCAACGCCATCGACTAATCAAGAACAGGTAACAATTATTCGGGAAGCACCAAGTAATGTGGCAGTGATGAACTTCGAAAGGAGATTGGGATCTGCTCATTGGAAAGCTAACCTGGTGGATGCGGCTGGAGATGGTCGACGGCGACGAAGGCTTCTGGACGGGCGCGAAAACCTCGGACGAGCGCGGAAACCTCGGGCGGCGTCGAAGTATTCGGCGGCGGCGAAGTGTTCGGCGACGACGAGGTGTTCGACGATGATGAAACGGTTGGTGACGGCGAACTGCTCAGCCGCGGCAAAGTGCTTGGCGGCGACAAGATCCTCAGGCAGCACCAAAACTTTCGGATGACGGCGAGAGCCACGGTTGGTGGCGGAGCTCTCGGAAGACGATGAGGGTTTCGCTGTGATAATGGGGAGAAGGGCGACAAGATTGGTGGGTGGAATGCGCCCAGTCCTTCCCCCCCCCCCCACCTATTTAATAGGGCAGGCGCTGGAATCGAGGCGCCTCGAGCGGGAACCACCAAAGGATAAAGATTCGCCATGATGGCGCTCCGAAAGTTTTGGGATAGCGATACCGAAGGATCCGTTGGGATTGCTTCATTATCTTGTCCGAAATTCAAGGGATAAGAAGGTACCAACGAGAAATGGTCTGGCGACTTAAGTTTTTCCGCGACAGATGGCGGGTTAAGTTCATGGCGTATAAAGGAGGATGAAAAATGAATCGCCCTTAATTGAGTAAGGGTATTGGCGTGAAGAAAATTCAAGTCAATCTGGGGCCTAATGTTGGGGATATTATCTATTGATAACCCGCCCTAGTTGGGCCGGATCACCAAATATGGCGATTCATCTAAGCATGGTTCGGGCCTTGGCCTGGCAAGACCGAAGGTTGTATGGCGGTTTACAATCGCCGGAAGGTTTCAAAGATTTGGAAAGATGGCGACTTAGAGATCATAAGAGTCACGGTTTGTAGAAACGAAAGTAATCTTGTAAACCCTAGGGACTCGACCTGTATATAAAGGCGAGTCCCAGGGAAGAAGAGGATAGGTTAGAAATCATCGAGTGCTAGGTCTGGCGAGTTATGCCCTCCTTGTAATCGAAACTCCATCAATACAACTCAAAGCAGGACGTAGGCCTTTACCTCCTCACGAGGGGCCGAACCTGGGTAAATCGCCATCTCTCTCCCATTCAACCCCTTTGAGTCGCCACCAAAGTGCGATGGCTCTAATACTAAGTCCTTTCACGAGGACATCTGCCGTGACAAAACCACGACAATTGTCGTGAAGCTTTGTGGTCTTGTTGGAGCCTCAATTAAGTTGTGGAGATTGCCCCAACCTTGTTTGTAAAGGTCGATCACCGCCTTCAAGGGCACCACTTAGTGGAATCACGGCACATCGCATTGTGTGAGGGCGTGAGGAGAATACGGTGACCTTAGTGGCGTCTTGGGGAGCACTGTGCCTCCACACCGCTCCAACGGAGACATACTTCCCCTCAAAGGGAAGGCACTTAGGAAACACATCCTCGTCTATCGGTTCCACTTGTGGTTGTTTCTTACCTTTACTTGTATTTACTTCTTGCTTATTATAGTTGTTCTTAGCATCATATAGGTTGCTCACTTAATTGCATATCTAGACAACCTATTTGTTGGTAAATCTATTTTTTTCAAGAATAGCTTAAAATTTGTTAGTTGCCTATTCACCCCCCTCTAGTCAACCATATTGATCCTTTCAATTGGTATCAGAGCCTCGTCACTTTATTAAGGGTTTCACCACCCAAAGAGTATGGTTGATGACGGGGACTAGGTTGGGGAGGTGCCCGAGGGAGCTGGTGCAAACTCGGTCACCCGACAGGAACTAAATGAGGTCATGTCCACATTTAAATACTCAGCGGCTATCTAAGACAAGAACATGCTTAAGGATTTCCTTGATATTTATAAACCGCCTACCGACCCGTTGTTGGTGGCTAATCCCACAACTTCGGATACGGGGGGCAATTCCGAAAAGGAAAATGCTAGTGGTGAAAAGTATAAAAAACACCTCAAGGGACTAGTGGGGCAAATGCCTCTGCCTCACTTCCTCCTCCCATGGTCTATGGAGGACCGGTCCACCCACTGCCTATTATTAATATAGGTCCTCCACCAAAGCTTGTTAAGAATGATTTTGCTAACTGGGTTTTCGTATCAAGTCTCATTTGAACCATAGCTCAACACAACTTTGGAGAATCATTGAGGAGGGGTACTACCCGCATGATCCAAGAAACCTCACGCCAAGAGAAGAGGCCGATAATCAACTCAATCACTCCGCCTTGTTCATTCTTCAAGCAGCTATACCTATTGAAAACCTTCCTCACTTGCGTCCCTTCACTCGTCTGAAAGATTTTTGGGAGCACATCATCTCCATGGACAGGGGAAGCTCGAGCATTGAACGGTCCAACTATGAAGTGGTTCTTGATGAGGCCGATGAATTTGCTATGATCGAGGATGAGGACCCTCATGAGCTATGTCGAAGAGTTACAACTCTTGTTGTTGCTCTTCAGGATCATAGAAGCAAAGATGTGGATGACACTTGGATTAAGAGTAAGTTTCTCAAGGTCATCATGCCTTTCAACAAGTCCATGTCCTCCATCATCCGTCAAAGGCCTGACTTTAATTCCTTGTCCAATGATCAAGTTCAATGATCAAGAAAAGACTCCCCCAACCTTGCTTTGAAGGCCAAGGCGGCTTTGGAGGAAGATGATGAAGACCAAGAAGAAACTTGTCCTCAAGACATCAAGTATGCTTACCACGAGCACATGGCTCTTGCATCAAGGTAGTTTGGGGAAACAAGAAAAACTCAGGGCCTAACTTCTCCAAGAACAACTCAAATGGGTCCAAGGGAAAGCAACACGTGAGAACTTGCTATAATTGTGGCAACGTGGGTCACTTTTTGGCAAATTGTACCTATGAGCAGAGGGAAGACAATGGTGGCAAGCTCATTCGCAAAGACAAGACCAAGTCCTTCCCAAACAAGAACAACTTCCCCAAGAAGATGCCCCAAAAGATGTTGGTGGCTCAAGAAAAGTACTTCTCCGATGAGTATGATGACGATGAGACATGTGGTGAAGCAATGGGAATGCCCAGGGTGGCCATCACAACCTCTTCTCCAAGCAAGGTGTCTCTCTTCAAGGCCCCCAACGAGAACCGCATTGCCAAGTGCCTGATGACCAAGGTATCTAACAAGGTAACCTCTAATGCTCAAACTACCAACACCAAAGCTACCATTTCCTCTACCATGGATAGCGGAGATGAAAAGGAAGAGGTAGAGGAGGAGGAAAACTCCTTTGGTAAATTCATGAGATAACTCAAGGGTAAATCCAAGAAGAATTTTGTTGCTCTCTTGGAACAACTTAGAGGGGCTAATGACCTCATTGAATCTCATGAAGAGACTGGCTCTACACTACAAGGTCCTAGTCATGACTATGCCGATGACATTGGGGATCTTTCTATTGCTCTTGAACAAGAGAATGGACTTCATTTGACTCTTGAGGAGTCACATAACAATGACCTTGCTAAGTTAAAGAAAGACCTTGATCTTGCTCTTGCTCTTACCGCTGTGCTTCAATCCGAAAAGAGTGCACTTGGGCTTGATCATGTTAGACTCAAGAAAGAGCTTGCAACACTTGACAAGGCTCACAAGGCCTTGAAGAGTGATCATGTTTCTTTAAAAGAGTCTCATGCTCAACTCCAAGTGAAACTCAGTAAGGAAATAACCACTTTCTCTCCATTTGTTTTAATTGATAATGTCCATGCTACTAACCCCCATTGTGAGCGTGCTCATCTTGTGAAGGAGAACTCCAGATTAAAAGAGCAGCTTGAGAAAGGCCTTGTGACATGCATCCAAGGTAAAAAGAAACTTAATGACCTTTGGAGTAGTCAAAAGGAAGTGGTTGCAAAGGAAGGAGTTGGGTTTGCACCCATGTCAAAGAAGAAGAAGAACAAGAAGAAGACCAAGCAAACCACCCCCCCCCCAACTTATGGAAACCTTTGTTAAATCTTGGGAGTGTACTCATGAGATGGAAAAGGACCAAGCTAAGGTTGGTAATGCCATGAAGGGCACTACCCCTCTGCCCAACATAGCCGGTGACTTTAACCCCTCTTATGTTTTGTGTCGTGCCAGTGATGGGAATGTTTTTGCTAAGTTTGTTTGTTCCTATCATGAGTACACAAAATGGTCTATTTGGGTTCCTAAGACCCTTGTTACTAACCTTAGAGGACCCATTAAAGAATGGCTACCTAAATCCAAGCATTGATATTATGCAGGAGTTAGCTTCCGGTGGGGTCTCCTGGTTGCTTGATATTGGAGCAACAAATCATATGACCGGAAGCAAGGCTTGGTGGTGGACGTTCATCCCGACCCATCCGTTGCCACCCAAGTCTACGTTGGTGATGATGTGATTTCAAAGGTATTGGGTCTCAGCAAGGTGCTAATTTCTTCGAAACTTACCATTGGAAAGGTTATGCTTGTTGAGACCCTCGCATACAATTTACTTTCCGTTCATCAACTTGCACTTATGGGCTTTAGTACCTTCTTTGGCATTGACTCTGTGGCCCTTTTGTGGAGAAAGACTCTTAAAGTAGCCTTTGTTGGAAATGTAGAGAATGGTCTCTACGTGGTTAACTTTTCAGAGCAACCCACTAAGACCGCAGCTTGCCTAATAGATAAAGTTGATGTGGGACGGTTTTGGCATCGCTCGCTAGCCCATGTCAATATGAGATATTTGCTAAGTCTCCTCAAAGGGGACCACGTTCTCGGACTAACAAATGTGAGTTTCATGAGAGTTCATGCTTGCAGTGTGGGTATTGAAGGAAAGATTCATGAGACACATCACCGCCCCACGACTATCGACTACACAAAAAGGACCTAGGAGCTCCTCCACATGGATCTCTTTGTTCCTCCATCCTCTGATAGTCTTGGGGGAAGAAAGTATTGCTTGGTGATAGTGGATGATTACTCAAGATATAGCTGGATATACTTTTTCAAGAGGAAGAGTGAGACTCACCAAACCATCATCGGCTTTGCTAATGAAGCTCAACGCCAACATAATGCAAATATATTGATGATGAGAGGTGACAATGGCACCAAGTTCAAGAACTACATCCTAAATGAATTTCTGAGTGATGAAGGAATCAAGCATTAGTATTCTACACCTTACACTCCTTAACAAAATGGTGTGGCAGAAAGGAAGAACCGGACGTTGATGGATGTAGCAAGAACCATGATGGCGGAATTTAAATCCGAGTATAACTTTTGGGCCGAAGCCATCAACACCGCATGTCATGCATCCAATCGGCTCTACCTTCGCAATGGCTTGAACAAGACTCCATATGAAATTCTCACCAGCAAAAAGCCCAACCTCAATACTTCCGGGTGTTTGGCTGTAAGTGTTTCATTCTTAAGAAAGGTGCTCGATTGTCTGAATTTGAACCTAGAGCTCAAGAGGGCATATTTGTTGGTTATGCTACAAACTCTCGCACTTATCGTGTCCTCAACAAGTCCTCCGGGCTCATGGAGGAGACGTGTAACGTGGAGTTGGATGAGAATAATGGCTTCTAAGTGGAGCAAAGTGGTCTTTGTGATGTAGGTGATGAAATTCCTCCCCAAGTGATAAGAAGAATGGGCGTGTGACAGTTCCTGCCCGTTGAGGAACCCCTCATGGCTGAAGGAGAAGGACAATGTTCCACTCATGTAATGCCCAAGATGCGGTCCTATCCTTATTTTGGCGCGAGGGCCTCGACAGGGATAGAAACGCATCTCGTCGTTTCGCTAGAATGGATATCGTTACAGTACATGTACTAAAAAGATGAGTATAAGGAATTGCCTTACACTCGCCACATGCTACATCGGAGTCACATCAGTACAATACATACGCCCATCATAAAGAAGAGCAGGGTCCGTCTATGGACGAAAAACAAACAATAAAAGAACGATGTCCATCCTTGCTTTCCCAGGTTGCCGACCTGGAACCCATCCTAGATGGATGAACAAGAAGAAGAAGAACGTGCAAATAGCACAATCAGCGCGCTTATGTCAAAGTAACTCGTTACCTATACCTACAACTGGTGTTGTAGTAATCTATGAGCCACAGAGGACTCAGCAATCTCATTTTAAAAGATATCAAGACTAGCAAACCTTAATGGGTGAGGTATGGTTAAGTGGTGAGGCTGTAGCAAGGGACTAAGCATTTATTTGAGTGGCTAACTTACGATTGCAAGACTAAGAGGGATATGATCTACGCATAGCGGACGTGAACTACTGATGATCAAATGAATGATCATGAACACCTACTTACGTCAGACATAACCCCATCGTGTCCTCGATCAGAGAAGGAGCTCGCGAAAGAGACAGACATCGTGTCCTCAGTTGGCAAGTTTTTAATTAAGCTTACTTCAAGTTATCTAGAACCGAATGTTAAACAAAGTTTCCACGTTCCACATAACCGCGGACATGACTTTCCGAAAGATTTAACCATGCAGGGGTGCTCCAACTATTCCATCACAAACTACCACACGTTGTGACGGAATGTCCTCCATCAGGGAAACCCGTGATCTCCTCGGGTTCCTATTGGAAAACCTTGACCTCGAGAGAACCCAAAGCATCCTCGGAATCCCTCGCACAAGATGCTCGAGAAAGGTAAAACAAGTCCAGCAAGGCCGCCCAACGTGTCAACAATCCCGATTGGAGCCTCATATCTCGTTCTTAGGGCATGACCAAATGGCAAGACGTCGGGTTGCCTAAACCTTGGGTGACCAGGGGGCGCCGCACATCGCCCGCTTTGGACCAACACTCACGATGAGCATTGGCCCGGGGGTTGATTAATTACTCCGCGGGTGTCGACGGGTGCCTATGCATTTTTATTAGTTACTAGGCAAATGTAGTACCAAAGTTGGTCCTTGCCAGACGAGTTTTATCCCAAAACAAGAATCTAGGGGGTCCCCATAACAACCCCAAGCATGTTAGGAGCGCTCATTTATGGAACATAACACCGATAGCCGAAACTAAGGCGGCAAAGGTTGAACAAATCACAAGGCTAGAAGGCCAAGCCTTCCACCTTTTACCAAGTATATAGGTGCATTAATTCAACTAGAATTAAATAGGGTGATAAAACAAGAACCCCATGTTAACACATGGAAGCAACTGCCCGTGCAACTAGCCACGCTAACACATGGTTAAGCAAGCGGTAAACTAGTCAATCAGTGGTTTGCTAGGTTGTGAACAGGTTGAAGGTTTCATGCCAATGTTGAAAGCCTGACATTTTAACAGGTGATAGGCAGCAAGACATAACGGTATACACGAAAAAACTAGCATGGCAACGATATTAATGGTATCAAGGGAAATGATCATCTTGCCGAGATCCCGCTTGGAAGAAGAACGAGTCCGTGAATTAGACGAACCAAAGTAGTCGAATGGATCCTCACATTTCGATACGGTAGTGGAACTGTATCGAGACGAAGCAAACTGGAACCAAGTATCAACACACGATATTCACCACAGCACATGCACGACATGATGCACAACACATATGATGCATGAGCAGTTCCAAATATGCAAGGCATGGCACGACAATTCACATCACGCAAACACTACACATTAAGTGAAGCTCAATATGCAACGAGTTGCATATTGACGAAACTCCACATTTAGTTATTTAGTTCACTCTCGTTTATTTATGATGCAATATTAAATGTTGTTAAATATGGCACGAGGGTGAAGCACAAATTTAACTACATATCTAGGCATTTTAAATGAGGCCGGAAACGTCATATAGCATCTCCGAAAAGAACCCATGTGTTAACTTTGTAATCCGTCCAGATCTGTCCTAATCACATTTTATGTTTGTTAAACAGAAAAACAAAGTGGTTCACGTGATTCTACTTGTCGTTCTAGTCCATTTACATATATGTCTCATCTCCAACAAAGCTATGACTATTTAACTAAGGACTAAACTATTTTTAACACGTCGACACGCAAATCGATGGAGACAACACACTAAACAGCTTTAAACATGTATGAGAGTTGCAAAATGTAGTTCTACACAAAATTCTAGCCAAATTACGTATCTAACTCGTTGGAATCCAACGCATGGGGTAAAAGCTACACATGTTTAAAAATTATGCATTTTTATGAAATTAAATAAATCCGAAAAACCTAAAAAAAAATCTAACGGGCCGAATCTGCGGTTTTGGGCCGAAACAGGCGTGGCGACAGATAGCAAAAATGCGCTTGGGGTGCTCGGTAGCGGCAGGGGGGTTCACCTTGTTGGGCCGAGCCCAGGTAGCAGGAGGAGGTGTGCTGAGGCTGGCTCGGGGTGGAGCTGGGCCTGGGCGAAGCGCTCGGCCGCGGGATGCTCCTCGAGCTGGGCCAGCTCGGGGCTGGCAGTTGGGCCACAGCCTGGATTCTCTAAAGGAGGCCGGCCCATGGGGGCGAGGCACTTGTCTCCCAGTTCGCGAGCTACTGGGGCTACCGGAGGCATCTGCAGCTTCCAACGAGCGGGACGAGGGTGGTGGGGTCGTGGGCGCAACAAGGAGGAGAGGCGGATCCGAGCGCAGCCTGCCCGGATCTGGCCGAAGCCGGGGTTGGCGGCGAGCTACGTCACGGGGAGCTCGGGCAGCTCCCATGGCGGCTCCAGTACCTGCGAGAAGAGAGAAATGAGATATGATGTTGTGAGCTAGAGAGAGGAGGAGAGAAGAGGAGCGGAGGGAGCTGCTCCGACTTGGGGAGCTCCGACGGTCCGACGAGTCTCCGACGACTTGCACCCGACAGGGAGGCGGTCGGCGCGGCTTTGGACTGGGTTGGCTGCTCTGTGGTCGCCCGGACGTATCCGGTTTGACCGTGGACATGTCCGGTAGGTGGGGAAATGGATGAATCTGAGCACTTAGATCTAGATGTGATGGCTCAGATGGGCTGGGGGGGCTAGGTTGCGGGATTTAGAGGGTTTGGTGTAATGGCCGAGAGTGTAACTTGCCTTATTTGGAACCTTCTGTATGTGGGTCCATCTTGTCATTGCAATGAGAGTTATATAACATGTGTCATTCCATGTGATGTTACCTTGCCTACCCCTGCATTCATGCATTCATTTCTTTCCTTGCTTTCTTTGTGTAGTTGTTTGTGAATCCATGGTGTGGAGATGAGGTGTCATGATATGTGATGGTATGTGATGTGGTGTAATGAGTGGTGCATTTGAAGTGGGGTGCAACTTGTAAGATTTCAACTAGGTTTTAAAACTTCTTCCTCTCTGTTTATCCCAAGCTCAAGATTCACTT
This sequence comes from Hordeum vulgare subsp. vulgare, assembly GCF_904849725.1. NCBI lineage: Eukaryota > Viridiplantae > Streptophyta > Magnoliopsida > Poales > Poaceae > Hordeum > Hordeum vulgare. The sequence continues at coordinate 326,597,548 of NC_058524.1, read as the reverse complement.
GCTCCTTCCCTGTTTCAAAAATGCCCATGCTTTAGTATGAATTGTGGTGGATGTGATGTTATGTATTTGTTGTTTTGAAACTATGTTTCAGTGGTGCAAATATTCACAAAAAAGATCAATTAAATTCTGTTTTGTAAATGTTTATATGCTCCAAATATTCCTTTTCCATTTTATTTAAATAGGTCATAATTCCTTATGACCAGGGGCATTTTTGTTTTATTTTTAGCCTCAATAGATTTGCCTGTGCATTTAGTTTTGTTTTTGTTTGTTTTAAATAGGAAAACCCCAGTGGGTTTTCCTTTTTTCTTATCTGGCGCATCGAGCGGGCCTTCTCTCCCTGGCTGGCCAATCTCCTTCTCGCGCGCGAGCCTATCCCTGTAGACGGCGTCTCCTTCCTCCTCCTTCTTCCGTCAGTTTCGTCAGAGGGGAGCCAAGACAGAGAGCGACGCCATCACGGACGTCGAGGCCGCGCGTCCCTCGCCTCCTCCTCCTCCATAAATAACCCTTGGCGTCCGTGCAGAGCCTAGGGTTCCTCCAAGCCGCCGCCACTCTTTCCCCATCTCCTCCTCCCTCTCCCTCCTCGGCAGCAGGTAAGTGAGCAAGCTCCTCCGCCATGGCCGTGACTTGAGGAGGTCCGCGCCGTCGTTGTTGTGCCCCTGCGTCCTCTCCAACCCTTCGGCAAGCACGCGGGACCTCCAGGGGACCCGTTCCCGCAGCTAGGAGGAGCAGATCGGGCCTGCTTCCCCTACGTCGACGGCGGCTGCTTCCTCTCCGTCGATCCCCTTCGCCGCGGCTTCTTCCACTCCTTCCTCTACTTCCTCTCCAACAGGCACGACGTCCTCATCCAGTGGGTGAGCCCAAGTCTTCCTTCCCCCTTCTTGTCGGTAGCTCCAGCGCATAGGGCCGTAGCTTCGCGTCGAGCATGTTTCTATCGCCGGCGCCGCCGCGCAACGTCGAGTAGTAGGTATAGGCCTCCTCGAGGGGAGTTAGATAGTGAAATGGAATCCTGGGAGCCCCTACTCCCTTACATCGATGAGTTGTAGACCAATCTGTAGTAGATCGCCGTGGTTGAGCTTCCCCTGTTCCGGCCACCGTCGGGCAGAGGAAGGACAAGAGGGGTTGCTCAATAGGGTTTCCCCCTCTTCTTTGTTAAGATCCGAGAGCGTAGCATAGTGGTAGGTGGGTTTTGGTGCAGTAGGTGGTTCTGGGTTCGAATCCCCCAGCGCGCACCCCTTTTGCTATTTAATTTTCAGCATAGTAACTTCAAGAGAGAGCATACCCTGCTCCTTTCCTTGTTCCTGTCGAGCCAGAGCACACTAGCCCAGTGGTGCTGGTTGTTGGGGGTGATCCAGGGGGTCCTGGGTTCGAATCCCCCCAGATCCTTTTTTTGCCATTTCTTTTCTGTTTTGCATTTGTTTGCTTGCATAGTTGTTGTGGTATGCTTGGTCACCTCATGTGGTATTTTTTACCTCACAACCAGTAGGTTATCTCTAGTATTAAACTAGCATGTGTAGAAATGCATGTGTAGGACTTTATGTGCATATGAGAATGTGTGAGCTAGCTTATGTATGTGTGTTTGTTAGTAAGTGTATGATGCACTAGGGTAGTGTGCATATGTGTGTGTGTTACTTATGTGCATGAGCGATGAGCTCATGCACTAGTTTGTGCAAGTGTGCAAGTGTGTGTGTGTGTGGGTCCCCCCACATACCTTGTGGTAGTTGTAGGTGTTCATATGTGTGTGTGTGCATGTGTATGTGTGTCACACATGCCCAAGGCATGGTGTGCCTTGATAATCACTTGTGTGCAAGCATGTATATGTAGGTGTAGGAATGCATGATTTGAGTATAAGTTAGTGTTTGTGTTTTAACTAGCATGTGTAGGTGCTTGTTATATGTATGCTTGATATATGTGTGTGTGTGGTGGTGTGCTAAGGCACATGAACATGAGGTCTACCCATCATGTGCACCATTGGAGTGATGATAGTGTGCAAGTGCATGTGTAGGCGATGAGCTAGTGGGAACACATGTGTTATAGCACTATTTATCTCTATGTGATTCCATGTACATTTTCTTTTTAGCTTTGTGCCCAATTGTTCTTTGCAAGTACCTAGGTATTATATATGTTTTTGGGGTAGAATCATCCCAGGAATCCATTGGTGGAATCAGATTCCACTTTGGAACACTTTCTGGGAATGTCATATTTCTGTTTGGTTTAATGTTTAGAGCTTGGTTCCATGTGATGTGATGAGCCCAAGAGGTTGATTCCTTGTTGTGCCAGTAGAGGGTGAACCCATATACAACATGGTGTTGTTGTGCTTGTAAATGTTCATGTCTTGGGAATCAGCCCTTGCAATCAACTGGGAAGTTGAAGCTTTTGTGTTTGACTAGCTCTCTGTCAATGTTCATTCCATTTGGCTTCCTGTAGATATTGTTTTGGGTGCTGTCAAAATGCTTCAGAGCATAAACAGCTAGTGAGAATCTGAGAATTTCACTAAGTCCCTTAAAACTGATATTTTTGTCCAAGTTAGCAGTTGTATAACTTTCTGTGTGGAACTCCTTTGTATTATCTTTTTGCTCATGCTTGTAGATCTTTTGAATAGCTTCTGCCACATATCCTATTTGGCACATTTGGGTGGCTGTAGGTATTTTTGCATGTAGCTCTCAAACTGCTATGATGCTCTTTAGGACAGAATGTATAGTTTTGATGTTTTGATGCTTGTGAGTGCACAGTTGATGGTGTGGTGAGATTCCTTGCACCACTCCATCCATACTTGTTTGTTTTGTGATTTGGCAACCTGGGAATACCAGAAGTATGCCATTGGAGTGTGTTGTGATGGATTTGATCCGTAGGACTCCATTTCTTGTTTCGTTGTTTCCGGTTGATCCGTAGCTCCGTTTGTAACGTTCTTTATATGTTTTTGCATCGTTTTTGCGTGATGAATCTATTCACGTCATCCTCATGCATGTCAACATAGCTTAGAGTGCAGTTTTGTCCAGAAGTTTGTATTTTCTTCTCATGCATGTGCAAGCACTACAAGAAATATGTCAACGAACGACCTTCAATATTGGTCACTGAATGGTCATTGATTTCAATCTGTCTTTAATATTGGTCATAAAATGCATGTGGCCTTTTTATGACCAAAAACAAAAGGTCTAAAGCTGACGGTCTTTAAGGAACTATAACGACCTTTTTCTGGATTGGTCATAGGTTTAACGACCAAATGGTTTGGTCACTAGCAATCTGCCCGCACCACGTGAGAGCCACCGTGGCACGGTGACGTGGCAGAATTATAACCAAATGAAAAGGTTGTAAATAAGATTCAGCCCGGTCCATTCCGGTCGTCTACATGGGTCGGGCGCAATAATTTGGCCTTTTATTTTCTCGGATAGAATGTTTTACTGAGCAGGTTTTTTATTAGTCCTCTTTTCTTTTGGGCCTTGGCCTACTCTTTTTAGTCCAGTTCTTGTTTGGGCCTTGGCATACTCTTTTTATAGGCCCAAGCCTTTTTAGACAAATTCTAATTTGGGCCTTGGCCTACTCTTTTTTTAGTCCCAAGCCTTATTAGTCTATTTCTTGTTTGGGGCTCGGCCTTTTTGCTATCCAAACTAACTTTAGTGCCCAAACAAAATGGTCCAAACAAAACTTAAATAATTGATAACTTCACAAAATACTTCATCAGGTTCACAGGTTCAAATAGAGCTAGACATTATTTCATCACCAGAATGACCAATCACTTAAATAATTGACAATTTCACAGGTGCACAGCTTCACAAAAACTCATTACGCATTTCCACCGAGCTCTCAAAGTCCATGCCCAACGGACTTTCCTCATGGTCCATCGCAGCCGCCATAGTTGCCTTCTGCCTTGTGACTCTATCAGGTTCATCCGGTTCCAGGATCCTCTTTGTTTGTCCTGGAGGTGGGGCCATCACCCCTCCTCGAGGCATTGCAGCAGATCCTTCTGAGCTCTTCCTCTTCTTGCTGACTGTCTTCAGTGCCTTGTATAAATAGCACAGAAAAAATTAGATCACAAGATAAATATGTAAGCACAAGGAAACACAGAGCATACAAGAACCCGAACCCTCCAAGCAAGACAGAGTTTGCACCTTAACAGTCTTGTGCACTACAACTTCATCCTCCTCAGGATTGTACTCTGGGTCATCACTGATAACTCCACTACCTTCTTGAACCCCATTAGTTGTACCTTCTTGTACATCATTTTTTTTCCTAATCATTGACGCTATTGCATTAATGCCAAGGGACTGGAATATCCGATTGTTCCTCATCATATTTCTAGCCCTAACCTTCTCGTACTCGGTGAGAGGATGCTCATCTTTGCAGGGCAAAGTAAACATAATTATTAGGTTAATTGTTGGAATGCATGGACAGACAGCCAAACATATCTTATGATTTTTTATTATCATTTAATCCTACTTATTCAGCTAAGGAAGAGTAACAGCACACAGGCATAGCTAAGCCAGCTAATTCAGATTACAGCAATACATTTGCATAATAAAATCTGACAGTATTTTACATCACCAGCCTCCAAGATATTTTACTTAGCATATTAAGACACATTTTATAAATCTGACAGTATAACCACAAGGAGCAACTTGCATACCACTGGTTGGCCTCGGGTTTGACCTTGTCATCCTTGACATGGATGATCTTGAGGTGGTGCTTGCAAAATAGAATAAACAACAAACACATACAACAGGGAAAGCATTTAGACGAGCATGCACATGCATGTAATACATGTGAAGCTAGCAAACTTGTTGGATCAACAATATAGTATTGTAGTTAATGCATCAATACTAATACATGTAAAACACTTGGACCAGCATGCACATACACGTGTAGCAATGCACATACAGTTAATGCATCAGTACTAAACAGACAGTTGAAGCAAGCAACTAAATTGAAGCACTTGGACTAGCATGCACATACAAGTGTAGCAATGCATCAGTATTAAAACATGTGAAACAGGAGGTAGTAATGTACTAAACTGATAATTGAAGAAAACTATATATGTGAAGCAATGCATTAACTATTTACAACAATTACGTTTATGTTTTAACTTGCAATTTTATCCATGTACCTGCAATCATCTATAAGCAAAGTAATTACTCAACTGTATCCTTAATGGAGGCAAACATATGCATTCATAGCAACTGGTTGCCCAACATTTGGTGAATAAAGAAGCAAGCAGTGTGCAAGCAAGCAAGCAAAGTGCATAAGTGCTACTAATACAAGCAAGCAAGCAAGCAAAGTGCATAAGTGCTACTAATACAAGCAAGCAAGCAAAACAAGTGCTATTGATAGAAACAAGCATGGTGCTATTGATAGAAACAAGCAAGCAAGGAAGAAAATTGAAGAGGAGCAAGCAAGCAAGTACTGTTGATACCAACCCTAGTAGCTTCTTCTCCAAGTGCTACTGATACAAGCAAGTATTGCTGATGGAAACTCTAATTAACCATGTATGCTAGCAAGCAAGAAAGCCATAGTAGTCAAGCAACATGAACATGAACCCTAACCCCATGAAGCAGACTACCAGAGGGGGATAGAACGAACCACTAGGAATAAATCCCATGAACATGAACAAGAACCTCCAGGAGCTCCTAGATTGACTGAATCCTAACCCTAGATTGACCAGGTGGGGGATGTACCACCATTTGTTACCCATCACAAAAGCAGGACCCCATGATCCAGCCCCATTGATCCAGCCCCATGACAACTACAACCCTAACCCCATGAATCTAACCCTAACACCATGAACCTTAACCCTAACCCCATGAATGTATCGAACCATCCCAACTGATCCAGCCCCATGAATCCTAGAAGAACACATGAGGGGGGGTCTATCAAACCCTAGAAGAACACATGAGGGGGGTCTATCAAACCCTAGAAGAACACATGAGGGGGGTCTATCAAACCCTAGAAGAACACATGAGGGGGGTCTATCAACGGGAGCTGGGTCGAGGGGAGAGGTACCTATCGTCGTCGACTATTGATTATGTAGATGTACCCGCCGCCGTCGTCGATGTAGTCGTAGCCGTCGACGTCAATGTAGATGTAGCCGTCGTCGTCGATGTAGATGTAGCCGTCGACGTCGTCGATGTAGATGTAGCCGTCGACATTGTCAATGTAGTCGTCGTCGGGGAGAGGGGAGAGGGGCGAAGGGGCGGCGCGAAGCACGGGAGGGGCGGTGGGGCGGCGCGGAGCAGGGGAGGGGCGGCGGAGTGGGGAGTGGAATAGATCCCGCGTGGGTAGTGGGGAGTGGAATGGAGAGGGGAGTGGGAGAGAGAGTTGTAGGTCCCGCGTGGTAGTGGGAGGGGGAGTGGAGGGAAATTTTGGTGCGGTGGGAGGGAAAATTAGGTGGGGTGGGAGGGAAAATTTTCACTAGTTTTTTGGGGTTTGGAGGCAGACTTTTTCTTTTTCTTTTTTATAAACATTGTAGAAATAATGGTTAAAATCATACCAAATAGTTCAAGAAGACATCAGTACTCAAATTTATATATCTTTTCTAGTTGGCAGGTCACATGTGATGATGCGAACCGAAGGTTTCCCATTTTTTTGATTTTTTTTTGAATTTTTCATGGCCGTTTCAAAATGCGGTCGAAATGGCGGGCATGACCGTTCCGACCTAGTGGTCGAATCTTGGAAACCTTTTGGAGTTTCTATGATTAAATAGATACTTGTGTACCTAGAAATGATTTTTGAAAAAATAAAGAGCAATCTATAAGGCAGCCGCAGTTCAAATTTGACCCGCTTCCAACTAATTCGACATAGATTGGTCTTTTTCACGAGAGATGGATAAAAGCTTTTGACACCCAACCATTTTGTCAATTGTACATTAAATATGGCCTAGTATGTTAGAATAATGATTTGGACCAATTTTGAAACAAATATATGGTAGGTCCTTCACAAAAAAACTCATTTCGGGCACTTGAAAAATGAAAAATGAATTTTTCATACAAGGAAGATGAAAACTTCCTTAATCAACATTGTTTTTCATTTCAACATGCACCACTATGCAAAATATGAGACCATTTCAACAAACTATGCCATGAATATGGCCATGAGATTGATCATGTGGCTTGAAAGCCATGAATCTTCACACATGATAACTCATTTGTGTGAACACTTTTTAAAAATAATTGTCGTATTACAAGTTTATTATTTTACATGGTAACTTTATCAGATATGATGACATAATGCAAAGGTTTCCCATTTGTTTTGATTTTTTTTGCATTTTTCATGGCCGTTTCAAAATGTGGCCGAAACGGCGGGCATGACCGTTCCTACCAAGTGGTTGAATCTTGGAAACCTTTTGGTGTTTCTATGATTAAATAGATACTTGTGTACCTAGAAATGATTTTTGGAAAAAATAAAGAGCAAACTATAAGGCAGCCGCAGTTCAAATTTGACCCGCTTCCAACTAATTCGACATAGATTTGTCTTTTTCACGAGAGATGGATAAAATCTATTGACACCCAACCATTTTGTCCATTGTATATTACATATGGCCTAGTATGTTAGAAAAATGATTTGGACCAATTTTGAAACAAATATATGGTAGGTCCTTCACAAAAAAACTCATTTCGGTCACTTGTAAAATGAAAAATGAATTTTCCATACAAGGAAGATGAAAACTTCCTTAATCAACATTGTTTTTCATTCAAACATGCACCATTATGCAAAATATGTGACCATTTCAACAAACTATGCCATGAATATGGCCATGAGATTGATCATGTGGCTTGAAAGCCATGAATCTTCACACATGATAGCTCATTTGTGTGAATACTTTTTAAAAATAATTGTCGTATTACAAGTTTATTATTTTACATGGTAACTTTATCACATACGATGACATAATGCAAAGGTTTCACATTTTTTTTGATTTTTTTGAATTTTTCATGGCCGTTTCAAAATGCGGGCGAAACGGCGGGCATGACCGTTCCTACCTAGTGGTTGAATCTTGGAAACCTTTTGGTGTTTCCATGATTAAATAGATACTTGTGTACCTAGAAATGATTTTTGGAAAAAATAAAGAGCAAACTATAAGGCAGCCGCAGTTCAAATTTGACCCGCTTCCAACTAATTCGACATAGATTTGTCTTTTTCACGAGATATGGATAAAAGCTTTTGTCACCCAACCATTTTGTCAATTGTACATTAAATATGGCCTAGTATGTTATAAAAATGATTTGGACCAATTTTGAAAGAAATATATGGTAGGTCCTTCACAAAAAAACTCATTTCGGGCACTTGAAAAATGAAAAATGAATTTTTCATACAAGGAAGATGAAAACTTCCTTAATCAACATTGTTTGTCACTCCAACTTGCATCATTATGCAAAATATGAGACCATTGGAAGAAACTATGCCATGAATATGGCCATGAGATTGATCATGTGGCTTGAAAGCCATGAATATTCACACATGATAGCTCATTTGTGTGGCTTGAAAGACATTTGCAACAAAGAAGAAGTCACTTAAACCAATCTATGAACAAATAAGATACAACAAGTAAGATCAACCAATCTATCAACATACTTGGGTTGAACAAAGATAAAGTCACTTAATCATACATAATTAAGAGATTCTTCTCATCTTGCATTACAACATTGCTACAAAAGAGCAAGACACCAACAATAGCATAGTACAGTTACAAACATAGCATAGTGGAGTCACTTAATCATACATAATATAGAGATTCTGATCATCTTGCATTACAACATTGGTATAAAAGAGCAACACAGCAACACAACAACACATCAACCATAGCATAGTGGACTTCATCTTCATCTGATCAGCTCATCCATCCAAAATGTCCCTGATCATCTTCAACTTCTCTTGGTTCTTCTCCAATGCCTTCAACTGATCAGCAATCTGGATCTTCAGCTCATCCCTGCGTTTAATTAGATTCTCAATTCCTTTCTTCAGACCATCAATGTGAAGGTTGAGCACCAAAATTTCATCATTAAGTTTGTCCTTCTCCTTCAAATGATTTGCCTTTTGGGTCCAAATGACCCCTCCTTGAGCTTCTGCAAGGTTGAGCAGTTGATTCACATCTTCTACTAGTTTGTCATAGTTTGCATCAAGATTTCTTTTCTCCTCTGTGAGGTGGTGAATTTTCAGTGAATTCTCCAAATTATCATCCCTCCTAGCACTCTTGTTGTCTTCCAACATTTCCTACAGTTTTAACAATGCATTTTGCATTGTGGGAGGCCACTCTTGGTCTACCCAACCAACAAAATCACAGTTTTGAGGTGGCTGCAATACAAAATAACCAGTACTTCAGCAATACAAAATAACCAGAAAATAACAAGCCAGAATTCTGTAATAAACATGCAATGACAATGCTGTAATAAACAAGCAATGACAGTGCTGTAACAAGCCAGAATCTTTTAGCTAAACTAGCAATGACAATGCTGTAATAAACAATGACAGTCTAAATATTTGAGCTAAACAAACAATTACAGTGATATAGTAAACAATGACAGTCTGAATATTTTGAGCCAGATAGAAAAAACAGAAGCAACTTCATGCATGTCTAACACCAAAGAAGATAGAACTAACCGGTTGAGCACACACTAAACATCTTCTCCCTGTCTCAAATCCTCCGAATGCTACACGACGCTCAGGCGGCAGCCCATGCTCCAAGCAAACATCCAGGGCAGAATTCTCAATGCCCATGTAATCTTTGTCGTCGATGCTAGCAGGGATCTAAAGAAGAACCAAGAAACAGAGATAAATCCCCAATGTGAAGAAACCGAAACCCTAAACCTAACCCTAACTCTACAAATTACCCGGTACATCATGCCGTCCGAGGAAGAGTTGATGTCCAGGCTCGATAGGTCGTTGCTACTCTCATCCTTGTAAACCATGGCGCGGTGGCGGTGGTGGAAGCCGATGAGTTTCGGCGACGAGGGGGGCAAAGCGTGAGGAGAGTAGACTGGCTCAGTCGACCAGGTTCGAGCGAGACACAAAGACTGACCGAACCGGTTCGTGCCGACCAGGTTCGAGCGGGCCATTTTTTTTAAGGTGTCTATGCCATTTGTTTTTTTTGTAAGATGTCCCGGACAGCACGTGGCGGACGAGACGTTGCAGGAACTGTCACATCGTATAAAGAGGGAACTGCCACTTCGTCTCCCTCGTCTCCCTTGTCGCCTCGTCTCCCTCGTCTCCCACTTCGTCTCCTCGTCTCCCACTTCGTCTCCCTCGTCTCCCTCCCTCATCGCACCGTCTCCCTCGTCGCCTCGTCTCCCAATGGAGGGCGCTCGTCGCGCCGTCGCTGTTGCGGATCTACTTGAGGTGGCGAAGCAGCCGGAGGACACGACCGCAACTGCTGTCGCCGCTGCTGCGGAACTTGAGGAGGTGCCTATGCCAAAGCAGGAGGACACGACCGCAAGCACTGTCGCCGCTGAGGATCTTAAGGAGGTGCCGAAGCAGGAGGACACGACCTCGAGCAGTGCTGCCGACGATGAGGTGGGTTTTTTAGATAGGGTTTTCTGGTTTTTTATAGTTGATTCGTGCTTGAATGCTACATAGATTTATATATTGAGACTTGGATTTCTTTAATTTCAATCTTGATTTGTGCATGTGGATGTGGTAATGCTTCCCGTTCCCCTGCTTTCATAGTTATCGTTGATAAGCAGGAGATTTAGCATATATTCAAAGAGCAGAACACACTCTGCTCTTGCATGTGTTGGCGGACTTTTGCATTTTGTTGTCTTGAATCAACGGAATCTTTCTCTTATTAGTAACGATTTCACCTAAGTCATGTGCTTGATATATACGAACACCCATTCCTAAATTTCGCCTAGGTCTGCCCCCTCTCTTGCATTTTATTGGGATTATTAGTAAGGATTTAATAAGAGTTAGGTTTTGAATTGGGATGTTGATTGTTGCATGTGCTTAGATTTTATTATGTGCCGGATATGTTGATAGATTTGTTGTGGTTATCCCCTCACCGGGGCACGGCAGGGGCTGAGCAGCCCAATAGTGCAATGTTCTGCTATATAAAATGCAGAACAGAGAGAATCATCTTATGCAAACAGATAAGAAAAGATAATGAAGTGATAGTTACAAACTACTTGCAGACATCACATTTTGGATGAAAGCGCTCCTTGTAACAAGTTTTATGGTATGGATGGTTTCCTGACATGGAGAACTGCATGTTTTTGTTGGTAAAGTCTATACCAATGCAACTGCTTAATTAGTACACAAAACAACAAAGAGCTACCTCATAGTCATATATTAGCTGATTACAAGCATGTCAGCAAAAGCACTCTGGATGCCAAACGGCTCCCATGCAACTAAGAAAACGTCCATGGCCAATTTCATTGTGACATCCAGCACATGTCCTGACAAAAGAAGTGTATACATAACATATAGTTACAGAGTGCAGTTTGATTTTTTGAAAGGACATTTAAATCTTTGTATGAAGGATCGAAAGATTGTATAAGTGAAATGAACAAAGGACAGACCCAGTGCAGAGAGAATAGGGTGGGTGATGCAGTAGCACTATGAATGTAATTAGAAGCACATTGTTGTATGCTTGACCTTTTGAATACTGTGTTACATAGTTTGTACTAATCGAATTACTTATATTGTAGGAAAAGGAAGCTGCAGGCATGAAGAGGAAGCTCGCCAAGACTGGGTTCAAGAGCCCGTATGACTCTGACTACGACGACGACGACGAACCGTATGAGGTAATCCCAACTATTTTAGTTCAGCGTAAGCACTATATGAATGCATGTTGGTGGGCGTTTTAATGAAATTGATGTAGAGAGTGTTTTAATGTTGTTTGTTTAATTAGATTACTGTACATGACTTTTTTCTTTGTTTGTTCATTAAAATTTGGTAAATGGGAATTATCTGATGTTTGTTCATTGCATCATTCTGAATCAGAAGTGTGTGTTCTGGCTCCATAATGCCTATATGAATGCATAATGTGTGCAGTATAACTCTGGAGATGACGTGGAGGACGGCAACAAAGAGTCCTTCATTGAGAAGGAAGCCCAGAAGTTCAGGGAGAAGGGGAAGGCAGCCTACTTCAGGAGGGGAATGTTCAGATGCCCATACTGCACCACAAAGCCAAAGCCCAGGGATGGGATTTATGAACACCTGATGTCGCATGCACGCGGTTTATCGCAGAGTGCTGATCAAGACATCAAGACCAGGGCAGAGCATGCAACCCTCCTGAAGGCTCTAGGTCCCATTTAGTCACCCTCCATGATCCTCGGTTTATCGATGTCGTTCTGAACTGTTGTACTTTTGCGCACTGATGTTATCGGCAGGTTGTTGTGAACTGTGTTGGAATGTGTTATACTTTTGATGTTATGGTAGGATATCATGGCTGCTTCTATTTTGCTGCTTCTATTTTGCTTCACTGATGTTATGGTAGGATGTTATGGCAGGATGTTATGGTCGACTGGTTAGCAACAGGCAACATCTCAATTCATCTCTCTGATGTAGATAGCAACAGCAACAGCAACAACTTCCGATGGGTGAGGTGGCCGTGGTGTTAGCACCACCACCGATGTCACCAGCCTAGTAACGACCATTCATATTGGTCATTATCACCTAGAAATAAGGCAGTGCCAGGTGCTGTCTGTTTTATGACCTTTTCCAGTAAGCAAGTGATGACCTTTCTGATGAAAATGGTCGTTAGTTTTTGGGGATAGGACCCCTCCAGACAGCTTACGACCAAATGATGTCAAATGGTCATAGATTTATGACCATTCCTTCCAGCATCACTGACAAAAGGTCGTTAGTTGACATATTTCTTGTAGTGAAGTGACTAGAATAGAGATGCATGCTACATTTTCATCTCATGCATCATGTGCTTGTTGCATCTTGATGTGCTGTTGTTCATTGGATGCTATTTTTATGTTGGGTAGCACCGGGATCGGAGAGCGATTACGTGGATCCGGGAGAGTATGTGTAGGATGAACAAGAGCAGTTCCAAGCTGAGGACATCACAGGCAAGATGACATGACCTTGATTCCATCTCTAGACTTGTTATGCCTAGATTCACGTTTCCTTCGTCATATGCTCGTTGCCTACCACTGAAGTAATTGCCTCCTAATATTGCCATGAAACCTAAACACTTATCCCCTCCTAGAAAATATTAAATGCCTAAGTAGGCTTTGCTCAGCTTCTAATGTTAGCGTTGCTAGTTGCAGGTTCATTTGTCTCATGTGATAACGTGAGTTTGATATCATTATGTGAAATCTGTTATTTAATTAACGCACCTATATACTTGGTACATGACGGGAGGCCTAGCCTTTTGCCGGATGTTTTGTTCCGTTATTGCCGCCATAGTTTCTAGCTACCGGTGTTTGATTCCATAACTGATCGCTCCTAACACGTTTGCGGTTGTTATGGGGACCCCCTTGATAAATCGTGTAGTGTTAAGACTTGTCCGGCAGGACCCAACATTGGTTTTAATCTGCTAATCACTTAATAATAATCTGCATAGGGAATAGCTACCCCGAGGAATTAATCAAAAACTCGGGCAAGTGCTCCTCATGAGTGTTGCTCCCACCTGAGCGATGTACGGGGCCCCCCTAGTCACCCGGAAGTTTAGCCATCCCGACGTCTACCTCATCCGTCGTGTCCTGAGACTGAGATACACGGCTCTTATCCGGGTCGTCGACACAACGGGAGGTCCTGCTAGTCGTGTTTTACCTTAGCGATATATCTTGCGTATAGGAATCCCGGTGAAGCTTCGGTTCTCCCCAGAGTTGAGGTTTTCCTTTAAGGAATCCGACGAGATCATGAGTTTTGTGATAGAGGATTACTTTGCGGCCCGTGACCACTTGTGATGGACTAGTTGGAGCACCCCTGCAGGGTTTAATCTTTCGGAAATCCGTGTCCGCGGTTATGTGGCAACTTGGAATATTTGTTAACATCCGGTTATAGATAACTTGAACCTAATCTAATAAAATTGCCAACTATGTGCGTAACCATGACTGTCCCCTTCGAAGACCTCTCTTCGATCGGGAACACGGCGGGGTTATGATTGACGTAAGTAGTGTTCAGGATCACTTATTGATCAACTAGTATTCACCCGCTAGTATAGACCACCATTAATAACTTGTTCTACGTAAGTTAGGAACCATAAATGCTTAGGATGCTTCAACCTAAACACCGAACCTTCCTTACCTAATAACTTGACTAGTTCTGGCACCGAGGTCATAGATTGCTGAGTCCCTATGGCTCACAGATTACTTCAACACACCAACAGGTACAGGTACGCCCGACACAGGTGATCCCGATGGCACACAACTGGCGTGGCAGTACAATGAGGAGAACGACCGCCTGTACGTGAACTATCCAGAAGACTGAGGCATGGTCGTGATCGTGGGCAAGCATGCAGGGTAGCATAGCCTTTTCTCATGTTTTGTAGTCCGTAGCGAAACTAGCTTGTCTGAATAAATATGTGATATAAACTCTGATATTATCTATGAGATGGCAAAGGATTCCCTATTTGTAATTCTATTATTATGTATGTGCTATGTTATCTTTCCATTTGTGGGCCTCGTTCCCTAAATCGGAAAGGACCGCATCTTAGTCGTTACATTTGGCCTAGCAGGTCGGATTTTCTAGGGGGTGGCTGCAAAAATGGCTAGGGGGAAACCCTAGTGGAGTGAGAGAACTCCACCATGGGGTGGTTCTTATATAGGGTTGGGCTATGGTGGGGTGGACCTCGTCCGTCCGATCGGGACCGACGACCACGAACGGAGGAAGTGGCTAGGTTGCTGTAATGGGCTGTGTAGATGGGCTATGTAGGGATGAGAGGGAAATGGCGCAGCCCGTGACAAAGTTTTTTTTAAACACTGAACCTTGGCTATAGTGCTGCTATATAATAAACAGTATGGGTATCAAACGAGCTCCGATTGCAACGAAAATTGGCAGGCGGCCTACATGCACTATATTAAGACCGCACATCAAGTTTCAACACAATCCGAGAATATTTTATACGCACTTCTAAAAAAACTATTAACGATGCCGTGGGCGCGTGCGTGTGTGGTTGGTCTCGAACGGACAACAACGAACACGGAGAGAACCAACAACTAATAACGGATGCAAGTTTTTGAAAACGGACGGCACCAGAGTGCCGATACAACGCGGATGATGCGAATGATGCGATGATGAATGCGACAAACAAATAATTAGAGCGGCGACAACGGAAAAGAAAGGGGAATCTTCTGGAGCGTCGGTCTCGGGCCATCACAACTCTCCTACACTAACAAGAGATCTCGCCTCGAGATCTAAGAATGAAAGGGGGAGAGGATGAGAAAGCAAGAGGTAAAACTTAGTTGCTTCTTCGACAAACGAGTGAAACCAATGATCCTTGAAGGTTGCAAAGAAACAACGAATGAATAGGTAAACAAGCAAGAATTCAATCAAAATTTTGGTTGCACTTCGTTAAGAAAAGGGGACAAAATTTGATAAGATGGAAAGATCATGACACGATTGACAACAAACGAACTAAATTGATAAGCAAGGAAAGAACATGACCTTGAGAAAACAAAATGATAGATTGAACAGAGCAACATCACAACAACTCCGGAAAAGGAGAATAGAAACTAGCTGCTGGGAGAAAATAGAACGGAGAAGGAAATGACAACTACTATCCCAATTGAATTGAAGAGCCTCCGCACAAGAAGAATTGAACGTAGTTGTTGGAAAAACAACAACAAAAAGAACAAGCTTGTAGTGGACTTATGAAAACCCATCTCAATTAATGAGGTGACAACCAGCCACTAACAGAAACAAGGACTGATTGCTTGGGAGCAACAAGAAAGGCAAAACTTCTTACACCAAGAGGATATATTGAGAACTGGGATCAACGATAACCACCATAATCACAACAACTCTTAGGAAAGCTTTAGGTGAACTCTAAACCAAGATAGCTCAATGAAGATATCATGGGTTTGAAAATATCTCATGATCAAAGAATTGGTGGATTTAAATATCTCATTCTTGAAATAACTTCTCTTCGAGACTCCTCCACTAACAACAATGCTATAATGCCATCTCAAGGATAAAGGAAAAGAAAGATGGAGCAGTTGGGAAAAATTGAAATCATGAGACACTCCGGAAAAATAATTGAAATCACTATGAAACAAGAATAAGAATTATGTTATGCTTATCCTTCATCAAGTTAAATTGACAACAAGCAATGGATTTGGCATACCATTTATTCTTCTGGAAAGATTGAGGAGAGGTATGAGCTCAAACTTGAAGCTCAAAGGAAAAGAAAGAAGATTTGAAGGAGACACCGGTAAGAATTGAAATGAATTGGGATAACAAGAATGAATGGAGATACATGAGAACGAAGAGATCATGAGCCACCTGAGAGAAAAACTTGAACAAGGCACCAGAATAATTTAGAGACGAACGAAGAGACAACAATTGAGAAGAATTTGAGAATGAAAGCTGAAAGTTGATAACAAAGAAATCTTCTGAAATGATGGCCTTCGGAGGATCGAGAATGAAACGAATCTGAAATGCACCGGATAGCAAGAAAGCGATTTCTCATGATCGAGAACAACTCAAGATGATAAAACAAAACTGAAATGATGATTCTTCAAAGTATGGACCAAAATTAGAGAGAAAAACTCCTTTGGTCTTCCAAGCTGAAAATGACAAGGAGAACACCACCAATATTAATTAAGACACTCCGGAATAAGAACAAGGAAAAGTTGAGCCAATGACAAAAATAAATTTGAAGCAATCTTTAAGAAGGAATAAAATTGATGAAATTCGTACTTACGCCATAGTTGAAAAGAATTAGAGATCTCTGAAAAAGATTAGAAGAGCGAGATAAGATCCTGGGAAAAGCATGTGGGTTATGGGCCCACTCAAAGAAACCACCGTTGAAAAGATTGCTTAGAAAGAGAAATAATGCACCGGTATAAAGAAATTTTGATGAGGTTAGCACCTCGAATGGTTGAAAGGATTGAAAACAAGAACTTCGTAGATATCTCCAGCACTGCGGATAGAGCAGTGAGTGATGAATAACAAGAGAGGCTTGAGAAGAATTCCGAACACAAAAATCATCAGAGGAAGAAAATGATATGATGAACACTGAGAGCTTGAATTTAATTCACCGTAAAAGAGAACAAAAATGAAGAAATGATGAACTTTAAACTCCTAAGAATCTTCACAAGAATCGTCGGAAACAATATGGAAGAAAAGAGAGTGGAAGCATTGATGATAAGAAAGGCACTTGGATGATAATTGCATCACTGAAGGCAAGGGTGGGAGGGCGGGGAAAAACAAAGGCAACTTGGGACAGATGAGACGAACTCCGGAAAGAAATGAGAGATTGATGTTGCAAATCTTAAAAAGGATAGAATTGACTTGAAGAGAAGCACACCGGATGAAAAAGAATTGACATGACAACTCCGGTTGACAAGAATTGATAAGACAATTTGGTTGAGCAAAAGAATCTGCATTCCATAAAAATATGAGAATGCTTCTTGGAAAGATATGAATTCACCACTTGACATCGAAGCAACTCAAATTACCATACTCCAACAAACAAAGGATGAGGCTTACACCACAAGCCAGAACAAATTCATGACAGAGATTTCGCTCGATATTATCGTCGATAGGATTGCACGGGCTCGATCCTAGAGTAGACATCATGTACAAGGCAACGCACACGACATACGAAGCGTCCCGGAGTCATAGCAAGCTACAAGGACTCTTTAAGACACAACGAAAACCACTGTAAGACGACCGTGAACAAACGAATCCACTAGATGTCGAACCCCAACCTCACATCATCCATCTGTTGGAAGATTGTCCTATAAGTAACTACTTGAATTCCCACCTAAGAACTCTCGAATTTTTCTGGTCATGCAATCGGGTCCACAGATACAAGGAGTAAAATCCATCACTCAACTCCTAGAAATAACACTACCCGTCCAGTGTACCACGTCTGTCAACACATAACTAGAAATCTCAGAAACTCATCTATGTCAGATCCTCGAAAACAAAACGATACTAATTATGGCAGTACCCCCGAACTCTATGCACCAGTATATGGGATGTCGGGGTTATCTCGCCACTACCAGTATTGAAGTAATTTTGAACATCCTTCGTACCGAGATACTAAGAAATCTGAATGATAACGATGTGCTCAAGGATCCCTTGGAGCTCAACTCCCCGGAATAAAATCAACACAGCAGGAGGCACCAAGGCAGAACTCCGTTACATTGACATCATAAGATTCCAAAAATATCCGTGTGATACTAATTTTTTTTTGAGTAAGAAGAGGAGTAGAATTAAAATTATTACGTCAAGATTCCTTACCAGAGCATAAAAGAGGAGAAAAAAGAATCCTACTCTCCAATATATAACTAGACTCAAACAGTTTTTTCACTAGACTCGATTCGACCAAGTTCGATCAATCAAGGGGGGTCCTAGGTCGGTACTGCTCTGATACCAACTTGTAGCGTCCAAGATGCGGTCCTATCCTTATTTTGGCATGAGGGCCACGACAGGGATAGAAACGCATCTCGTAGTTTCGCAAGAATGGATATCGTTACAAGTACATGTACTGAAAATATGACTATAATGAGTTGGCTTACACTCGCCACAAGCTACATTAGAGTCACATCAGTACAATACATACAATCATCATGAAGAAGAGCAGGGTCCGTCTACGGACGAAAACAAACGATAAACGAATGACATCCATCCTTGTTATCCCAGGATGCCGGCCTGGAACCCATCCTAGATCGATGATGAAGAAGAAGAAACCCCAAATAGCACAATCAGCGCGCTCACATCAAAGTAACTCGTTACATGTACCTGCAACTGGTGTTGTAGTAATCTATGAGCCACAAAGGACTCATCAATCTCATTTCCAAAGCTATCAAGACTAGCAAAGCTTAATGGGTGAGGTATGGTTAAGTGGTGAGGCTGCAACAAGCGACTAAGCATTTATTTGAGGTGGCTAACTTACGAGTACAAGAATAAGATGGAGATGATCAACGCATAGCATACGTGAACTACTGATGATCAAATGAATGATCCTCAACACCTACTTAAGTCAGACATAACCCCACCGTGTCCTCTATCGGAGAAGGAGCTCGCGAAAGAGACAGTCACAGTTACACACTTAGTTGGAAAGTTTTTAATTAACCATACTTCAAGTTATCTAGAACCTAGTATTAAAGGAAGTTTCCACGATGCCACATAACCGCGGGCACGGCTTTCCAAAAGATTTAACCCTGCAGGGGTGCTCCAACTATTCCATCACAAACTACCACACGCTGCGACGGAATGCCCGCGGGTTCCTATTGGAAAACCTCAACCTCGAGAGTACCCAAAGCATCCTCGGAATCCCTCGCACAAAGATGCTCGAGAAAGGTAAAACAAGTTCAACATGGCCGCCTGACGTGCCGACAATCCCGATAGGAGCCGTCTATGTCGTTCTCAAGGCATGACCAGATGGGCAAGATGTCGGGTTGGCTAATCACTGGGTGACCAGGGGGCACCGAACATCGCCTGGTTTGGACCAACACTCATGAGGAGCACTGACCCAGGGGTTGATTAATTACTCCGCGGGTGCCGGCGGGTACCTATGCTTTTTTTTTAGTTATCACGCAAATGTAGTACCAAAGTTGGGCCTTGCCAGACGAGTTTTATCCCAAAACGAGAATCTAGGGGTCCCCATAAGAAACCCCAAGCATGTTAGGAGCGCTCATTGATGGAACATAACACCTGGAGCCGAAACTAAGGCAACAAAGGCGGAACAAAACACCAGGCTATATGGCCAAGCCTTGCACCTTTTACAAAGTATATAGGTGCATTAATTTAACTAGCATTAAATAGGGTGATATAACAAGGAACCCATGTTAACACATGGAAGCAATTGCACCTGCAACTAGCAACGCTAACACATGGTTAAGCAAGCGGTAACATAGCCAATCAGTGGTTTTCTAGGTTCTAAACAGGTAGAAGTTTTCTTGACAATGTTAAAAGGCTGACATTTTAACAGGTGGTAGGCAGCGAGACATAACGACAGAAACAAAACAACTAGCATGATAATGATAGTAATGGTATCAAGGGAAATGATCATCTTGCCTGAGATCCCACGTGGAAGAAGAACGACTATGTGGAGCACACGAACCGAAGTAGTCGAACGAACCCTCACATTCCGAAACACTTGCGGAACTCTATCGAGACGAAGGAAACCGGAAACAAGCATCAACACACGATATTCACCACACCACATGCACGACATGATGCACAACACATATGATGCATGAGCAGTTTCAAATATGCAAGGCATGGCACGGCAATTCACATCACGGAAACACTACACACTAAGTGAAGCTCAATATGCAACGAGTTGCATATTGATGAAACTCCACATTTAATTATTTAGTTCACTCCCGTTTATTTACGCTGCAATATTAAATGTTGTTAAACATGGAATGAGGGTGAAGCAAAAAATTTAACTACCTATCTAGGCATATTAAATGAGGCCGGAAACGACATATAGCATCTCAAAAAAGACCCCATGTGTTAACTTTGTAATCTGTCCAGAACTTTCCTAATTACATTTTATGTTTGTTAAACAGCAAAATAAAGTGGTTCACGTGATTCTACTCGTCGTTCTAGTCCATTTACATATATGGCTCATCTCCAACAGAGCTATGGTTATTTAACTACGGACTAAACAGTTTTTAACACGTCGACATGCACACCGATGCAAACAGCACACTAAATGACTTTAAACATGCATGAGAGTTCAAAGAATTTATTCTACGCGAAATTTTAGCCAAGTTACATATCTAACTCGCCGGAATCCGATGCACGGAATAAAAGCTACACACGTTTAAAAATTATGCATATTTTTTAAATTAAATAAATCCGAAAAAACTAAAAAATTCTAATAGGCCGAATCTGCGGTTTCGGGCAGAAACAGGCATGGTGACAGATAGCAAAAATGCGCTTGGGTGCTGGATAGCGGCAGGGGTGTTCACCTTGGTGAGCCGAGCCCAGGTCGGAGGAGGAGGTGGGCTGAGGCTGGTTCGGGGCGGAGCTGGGCCTTGGTGACGCGCTGGGCCACGGGAGGCTCCTGGAGCTGGGCCAGCTCGGGGCTGGCAACTGGACCACGGTCTGGCTTCGCTGGATGTGGCCTGCCCACGGGGCGAGGTGCTAGTCTACCACCCCGCGAGTAGCTTGGGCAACCGGCGGCAGCTGCAGCTTCTAGTGAACGAGACGAGGGCGGCGGGGTCTTGGGCGCAGCTAGGAGTAGAGGCGAATGCGAGCGGAGCCTGCCCGGATCTGGCCGAAGGTGGGCCAACGGCGAACTCCGTTGCGGGGAGCTCGGGCAGCTCCCATGGCGGCTCGTGTACGTGCGAGAATAGTGAGATGGGAGATGAGACTATGAGGGAGAGAGAGGAGGAGAGAAGAGGAGCGGAGGGAGGTGCTCCGGCTTGGGGAGCTCCGTCGATCCGGCGAGCTACGGTCGGCGGGTAGGCTATCAATGCGGCTGTGGACAGGGTTGGCTGGTGTGTGGTCGATCGGACGTGTCCGGTTTGACCGCGGACATGTCCGGTAGGTGGGGAAATTGATGAATCTGAACCTTTAGATCAAGATCTGATGGCTGAGATGGGCTAGGGAGGCTAGGCTGCGGGATTTAGAGGGATTCGCCTAGCAGGTAGGATTTTCTAGGGGGGTGGGTGCAAAAATGGCTAGGGGAAACCCTAGTGGAGTGAGAGAACTCCACCATGGGGTGGTTCTTATATAGGGTTGGGCTATGGTGGGCTGGACCTCGTCCGTCCGATCGCGATTTGACGACCATGAACAGAGGAAGTGGCTAGTTGGCTCTAATGGGCGGTGTAGACGGGCTATGTAGGGATGAGAGGGAAATGGTGCAGCCCGTGACAAAGTTTTTTTTAAACGCCGAACGTCTCACAATTAAACCGGCTATAGTGCTGCTATATAATAAACAGTACGGGTATCAAACAAGCTCCGATATCGACAAAAATTGGCAGGCGGCCTACCTACACTATATTAAGACTACACACCAAGTTTCAACACAATCCGGTAATATTTTATACGCACTTTTGAAAACAATATTAACGATGTCGTGGGCTTGTGCGTGTGTGGTTGGTCTCGAAACGGACAACAACGAACATGAAGAGAGCCACAACTAATAACAGATGCATGTTTTTTAGAACAGACGGTAACGGAGTGCCGATGCAATTCGAATGATGCGAATTATGTGATGATAAATGCGAGATACAAATAATTAATGCAGCGACAATGGAAAAGAAAGGGAAATCTTCTGGTGCGTCGGTCTCGGACCATCACAACTCATGTGGAACCATCACCGACGCAAGGCCCACACACTTCTGAATAATTCTCTGAAGGCACTCATCCCCATGATCCCAATCAAGGAGAAGATCAACCTTAAGATGGTCCTGCACCAAATGTTGTCCTTGATCCAGCTCACCCCTACGAGGATGCTCAAGATCAAGAGCAAGCTCAAGATCAAGACCAAGTCCAAGATAAGGAAGAGCAAGCGCAAGAACAAAATCAAGCTCAAGATCAAGGGCAAACTCAAAAATGTTGTAAAGGTCTCAAACAGTCTCCTCAGCTTACCCTTGAGGAGATTCAAGAAAGTCGTTCTGCCAGGACTGCCAAAACGCTCAAAAAGAATTCTCATGTGCCGGAGAATGTCTAGGATAGCTTAGACAAAGGGGTAACCACACGTCGTCACTTATCGAACATTAGTTCCCATCATGTGTTTGTTTCTTGCATTGAACCACTAAAGGTACAAGAGACCCTCGAAGACATGGATTGGGTTGAAGCCATGCATGAAAAATTCAACAACTTCGAGCGCAACAAAGTGGGGCATCTAGTGCCAAGACCAAAGGAGAACCACAATGCCATTTGGACAAAGTGGATCTTTAAGAACAAGCAAGATGTGAACGAAGTCGCACTTGGAACAAGGCAAGATTGGTAGCACATGGCTACTCCCAAGTCAAGGGTATCGACTACGGTGAAACATTTGCTCCTGTCGCCTTGAATCTATTCGCATGTTGCTTGCATTTTCTTCTCATCATAACTTCAAATTATAGAAAATGGATGTGAAGAGTGCATTTCTTAATGGTCCCTTTAAGGACTTGGTTTATGTCAAGAAACCGCCGGGGTTCGAGGATCTCAAGTTCCTTAATCATGTGTATGTTATCGATAAGGCACTCTATGGCCTTAAACAAGCACCACGTGTGTGGTATGAGCGCCTTACCGAGATGTTACATGACATTGGATTTGAAGTTGGGAAAATTAACTCCACTCTTTTTACTAAGAAGGTAAAAGGCAGCTTGTGCATATGCCAACTATATGTTGATGATATTATCTCCGGTTCTCCTAACAAAGCATTTAATGAATAATTTGTTGCACTAATGAGTGAAGAGTTTGAGATGTCTATGATGGGAGAGTTGAAGTTTTTCCTTGGATTCGAAGTCAAGCAACAAAGTCAAGCAGCCTTCATCAATCAAGCAAAATACACTCAAGACATGCTCAAAAGGTTCAAGATGGTTGATCTTACACTAGCCAAGGCCAACACTCCCATGCCTCTCAACAACCATCGTGACCTCGATCCCAATGGTAAAGATGTGGATCAAAAGGTATATCGCTCTATGATCGGATATGTGCTTTACCTTTGTGCATCAAAACCAGATATTATGTTGAGTGTGGGAATTTGTGCACGATTTCAATCCACACCTAAGGAAAGCCACTATGTGGTGGTCAAGCGAATTTTTCAATATTTGGTCATACCCCAAACTTTGGCTTATGGTATCCCAAAGGTGCTTCATTTGATCTCTTAGGATATTCGGATTCCGATTGGGCGGGAGACTTTGTGGATAGAAAGTCAACGTCCGGAAGTTGAATATGTAGCTGCTCCAAGTTACTGTGCTGAGTTGCTTTGGATGAGAAAAACGACAAAGTGCCTCTTTATGTGATAATATTAGTGCTATCTCAATCTCCAACAACTCGGTTGAACATTGCAAGACAAAGCACATCAGTATTCGTCACAACTTCATCCGGGAGCATATCAAGCGCGGGGAGATTGGCCTCATGTACCTCAACACTAATGATCAGCTTGCAGGTATCTTCACGAAGCCTTTAAATAAAGCAAAATTTCGTGAGTTAAGGCATGATCTAAATATCATTGATTTGAGCGATGTGAATTGAAATTAGGCACACCCCACCACTTTCATCGTTCTATTTTGTTTAGATGTAGGCATGAATTAAAGGGGAGTGTTGTTTACTCAATGAACTCTCCCTCCCCCTATTATGC
The DNA here is from genome assembly GCF_904849725.1 of Hordeum vulgare subsp. vulgare. Classification (NCBI taxonomy): domain Eukaryota; kingdom Viridiplantae; phylum Streptophyta; class Magnoliopsida; order Poales; family Poaceae; genus Hordeum; species Hordeum vulgare. The sequence continues at coordinate 326,573,193 of NC_058524.1, read as the reverse complement.
ATAAATCGATCAAGTCTTTCACATTAGTCACTGATGGTGATACGTTTGCTTCAAAGATGAGTTTTGGTCATGGACCCAAGGTTAAAATATTCACAGTGCCATACCAACTGACTCAAACATAGGTGCCTCGGCCAGCGCGCCTTCTCCACACAAGTTCTTTTCGTTAATTGCATGAACGGTCACTCCACCTTGCGTTCTACTTATCGTTTTGGATTCTTTTAAGGTGGAGTACCTTCTTTATTTTGTGCCTTTACTCTCTCCTATGTGTAGTCAAATTGATCCCATTCTTTTATGGTAGATGTTGCTTGGGTCACAGGCGGTACTACCGCTCCTAGTCCAGTACTACCGCTCTAGTGGTACTACCGTGCTGATGGGCGGTACTACCGCTCCTAGTCCTGTACTACCGCTCTAGTGGTACTACCATGCTAATGTGCGGTACTACCGCCTCGGGGCAGGGGGAGTTCTAACTCCCCCATACCCATTCCCTCCCTCTCCCTACGCCTTTCCCTCCCTATGGCGACCAAGAACATCACCGGAGGCCGGCTCCGGATCCCTCTATCCCTGCCGCCCTCCACCTTTTCGTCCAGAGGGATCTCTCCCCCTATCTCCCTCGTGCCATGTGATAAGTCTCCATCGTATCTACTTTTCCAAACTCTTTTGCCCTTGTTTTGGTCTCTAATTTGCATGATTTGAATGGAACTAACCCGGACTAACGCTGTTTTCAGCAGAATTGCCATGGTGTTGTTTTTGCGCAGAAATAAAAGTTCTTGGAATGACCTGGAAATTTACGATGAATTTTTGTGGAATATATAAAAAATACTAGTGCATGAATCACCTCGAGGGATGGAGCCAGGAGCTCACAAGCCCACCGGGCCCGCCCCCCACCCCTTGCCCGGGCCTGGCAAGCTTGTGAGACCCTCGGGGCTACGCCGCCTCTAACTCCACCTCTATTTAGTCTCTTTCGTCCAGAAAAAAATCAAGGAGAAGAGTTCATCGCGTTTTACGATACGGAGCCGCCGCCACCACCTGTTCTTCCTCTGGAGGGCAGATCTAGAGTCCGTTCTGGGCTCCGGAGAGGGGGAATCGACGCCTTCGTCATCACCAACCATCCTTCATCGCCAATTCCATGATGCTCTTCATCGTTCGTGAGTAATTGCATCGTAGGCTTGCTGGTAAGTGATGGGTTGGATGAGACCTATCCTGTAATCGAGTTAGTTTTGATGGGGATTGATCCCTAGTATCCACTATGTTCTGAGATTGATGTTGCTATTACTTTGCCATGCTTAATGCTTGTCACTAGGGCCCGAGTGCCATGATTTCAGATCTGAACCTATTATATTTTCATCAATATATGTGTGTTCTTGATCCTATCTTGCAATTTGTAGTCACCTACTAAGTGTTATGACCCGGCAACCCCGGAGTGACAATAGCCGGAACCACTCCCGGAGATGACCATAGTATGAGGAGTTCATGTATTCACTAAGTGCTAATGCTTTGTTACGACTCTCTGTTAAAAGGAGAACCTTAATATCCCTTAGTTTCCATTAGGACCTCGCTGCCACGGGAGGGATGGACAATAGATGTCATGCAAGTTCTTTTCCATAAGCACGTATGACTATATACGAAATACATGCCTACATTACATTGACGAACCGGAGCTAGTTACATATCTCCCCATGTTATAACTGTTACATGATAAATGTCATCCGGCATAATTATCCATCACCGATCCAATACCTACGAGTCTTTTCCTACTGGTCCTTGCTACGTTACTTTGCCGCTATTGATGTCACTTCTGCTACTCTTACCGCTACTACTGTCACCGGTGCTACTGTTACCATTGCTACCATTGCTATCACACTACTTTGCTACTGAAACATTGCTGCAGATACTAAGTCTTTCAGGTGTGGTTCAATTGACAAATCCACTTCTAATACTCGAGAATATTCTTTTGCTTCCCCTTGTGCCGAATCAACAAATTTGGGTTGAATACTCTACCCTCGAAAACCGTTGCGATCCCCTATACTTGTGGGTTATCAAGACTATTTTCTGGCGCCGTTGCCGGGGAGGCCTAGCACTATTCCCTGAGTCACTTGGGATTTCCGTCTATTGATCACTATGAGGAATCCGAAAGATCCAAAAACTAAAGTATTGCCCTCAACTATGAGGACAGGTAAGGAACTTCCATCTAGCTCTGCACTTGATTTACCTTCAGTTATGTGTAAGTTTGCGACACCACCCCCTACTAGAAACTCTGATATGTCGCCTGTGCTTGATGCTGCTACTGCTGCTATCCATGATGCTTATGATGATGCTTTGCTTGATACTGCTTTGCCACTAGGTGCATTTCTTGATGCACACATTGCTAGAGTTGTTGCTGAATGTGATGATACTTCTGAAACTGCTAAAATTATTGAAGTAGAACCTGTTGTTTCACCTGTTAGAACTAGCTCTCGTAGATATGAATTGCGTGATATACCTGAGGGTTATGTTATGGAGGGAGAGGTAGCTGAGGACTTTCTTGCTTGTAAGGATAGCTATGATCTTGAGAATTTACTGTGCAAGTGGAAAGAAAAATCTCTGAACGCTAGAATGAAATACAATCATAAGTTTTCTACTTCACCCATCTTTGTGACCAATAAAGATAATGAATTATCTGTCGATCCTGAGTTAATCACTTTGGTAGAATTTGATCCTTTTCATGGTTATGAGTTTGAAACGGTTGTAGCACATCTTACTAAGCTGCACGATATAGCCACCCTATTCACAAGTGAGGAAAAGATCCGCCACTACTATATCCTTAAGTTGTTTCCTTTCTTGCTAAAGGATGACGCTAAGACTTGGTTCACTTCTCTTGCTACTGGTTGTGTGTGTAGTCCCGAGGATATGTTCTACTACTTCTGTGAGAAATATTTTTCTGCCCATAAGAAACAAGCTGCCTTGCAGGATATATATAACTTTGTGCAAGTTGAAGAAGAGAGTCTCCCACAAGCTTGGGGAGGCTTGTCCAGTTATTGAATGCTTTGCCTGATCACCCTCTTGAGAAAAATGAAATACTTGATATCTTCTATAATAGACTAACCGATGCTTCTAGGGACCACCTAGATAGTTGTGCTGGTTGTGTTTTCAGGGAACGAACCGTGGAACAAGTTGCGATTCTATTAAATAATATCTTGTGCAATGAGAATGCTTGGACTATTCCCGAACGACCTCCGAAGCCAACTCCAAAGAAAAGAGGTATCCTATTCCTCAGTCCTGAAGATATGCAAGAAGCTAAGAAATCTATGCAAGAGAAAGGCATTAAATCTGAAGATGTCAAGAATCTACTACCTATCGAAGTAATAGATGGTCTTGATAACCCGAGATAGGTAGTAGAGGTAAATTCTCTTCGTAGATTCAATGAGAGTGATATTTCTTTTGATAAACCTGCTAGCTTATGCCTAGATGAATTTGATAACTTCGTTGTTAAACAACACCGTTTCAATGATTATGTTAGCAGACAATTGGAATAGAATGCTCGTATGCTTAGTCATTTAAGTGCTTGTGTGGATAGAAATGTGAATGATCTTAAGCTTTTGAGTAAACATGCCTCTATGGTCACCACTCAACTAGAACAAGTACTTAAGGCTCAAAATGATTTGCTCAATGAGTTGAATGACAATTCCATTAGAGTCGTCACTAGAGGTGGTAGAATGACCGAGGAACCATTGTATCCTGAGGGTCATCCTAAGATAATTGAACAAGATTCTCAAGGAGTTAGCACCGAGGCACTTAGTCATCCTAGGAAGAAAAAGAAAGATGATAGGAACTTGCATGCTAGCAACCTTGTTGCTGTTACACCCGAGAATCCAAACGATGTCTCTGTTTCTGATGCCGAAACACAATCTGGTGACGAACATGAGCCTAGTGATAATATCGATAGTGGTTTTCATGTTGATGCTCAACCTAGCAATGATAAGGATGTGGAGATTGAACCTGTTGATCTTGATAACCCACAACCTAAGAATAGGAGATACGATAAGAATGACTTCATTGCTAGGAAGCATGGTAAAGAAAGGGAACCATGGGTTCAGAAACCCATGCCCTTTCCTCCCAAACCATCCAAGAAAAAGGATGATGAGGATTTTGAGCGCTTTGTTGAAATGAGTAGACCTGTCTTTCTGCAAATGCATTTGACACATATGCTCAAAATGTCTCCTTATGCTAAGTACATGAAAGATATTGTGGCCAATAAAAGGAGGATACCTGAGGTTGATATTTCCACCATGCTCGCTAATTACACCTTCAAGGGTGGAACTCCTCAGAAACTAGGTGATCCCGGAGTGCCCACTATGCCTTCTCCTTTAAAGGAAACTATGTTAGAACCGCTTTATGCGATCTTGGAGCTGGTGTTAGTTTTATGACTCTCTCTCTCTCTTTATCGTAGACTTGAATTGAATAAGTTGACAACCACTGAAATCTCCTTGCAAATGGCCGACAAATCAACTTCTTTTCCTATCGCCATTTTGCGAGGATGTGCGTGTTGTGGTTGCTAACGTTACTATGTTAACGGACTTTGTTATTCTGGATATTCCCGAGGATGATGCCATGGCGGTCATCCTTGGAAGACCCTTTTTAAACACTGCAGGGGCTGTTATTGATTGCAACAAAGGCAATGTCACTTTCCATGTTAACGGTAATGAGCATACGGTGCACTTTTTGAAGAAAGAATATCGAGTACATTGCATCAATGCTATTGAAAAAACTTCATCAACTATTATTGGGAGCTTTGAATGCCCTATACCTACTGTCAAGATGAAGTATGATTTACTTGTTGGGGATATGCACATCCCCATTGAGGTAACCTAGTGACTATTTAAAAATTCTCCGGTTTTATGCGATTCTAAAAAAGTTTGTCAAGGAGACTTGATCAACCTCATTGACGGATTTCTTTTGATGACCATGTGATGGATGAATCTAGGAGTCACAACCCTCTGTTCCAAACTTCTACTTTCGGTTGTTTAGAATAAAAATGATAAATTTAGCTTTAGTTTTTCCTGTTTTTTGCTTTTTGCGCCCCTTAGAAAAGTGTCACGAAAATAAGAGTTCTTCAAATGCCCTGAAATTCAAGTATGGTTTTTTCTAGAATTTTTTAAAAATTCTGAGATAAAGAGCTAGTCAGGGGGATGTACCAGTGGGCCACAAGCCCAGGAGGACCGGCCACCACCCCCCTCCCTGGCTGGGCCTGGCAGGCTTGTGGGGCCCACGTGGCCCCCCTCCACTTATTCCAGCCCCATCTCCTTCTCCTACCTCCAGAAAACATCATTCCATAGCTCAAACCCGTGATCTTGCTCCTCTTGCTACATTTTTCGATCTCCTTGTGCAAAGCCGCATTAACCAAACTGTTTTGGGGAGTTTCCTTGGTATGTGACTCCTCCATTGGTCCAATTAGTTTTTCCTCTAGTTCTTTATTAGTTGTGTATTTTTGCTGCCTTGGTGACCCTGTTCTTGAGCTTTGCATGTTCATTTTAGTTGGTCCCAAGTAGTTTTGATGCATCATATTGCCTCTAGGCACTTGTAGGAGTGGTTGCTATGAGTTTTGTTGAGCCTCATTCACTTTTCTTCTGAGTCACTAAAAATTTCAGTAAAAAAGAAGATGTTCAGGAGAAACTATCAGGGTGATTCCTCAAGCAAAAGGGGTCCCCGTCTCTCGATTCGGGAGCCCGACTCTTATCAGCTGAGGAACGCACAGGTACAACCATGTGAATGGCCTTCCGATGAATTCATGATTGATGCAGGTTTAAAAGACGAGTTTGATACATTTGTTCACAACGTCGGGCTCGAAGAGTTCATCTCCAACAGATGCGAATAGTAGATGCATTAATGGCAAGATTGATCATTGTCACCTCTGCGCACCTGACCTTAGTATTATTAAGAGCGCAGTAACGGGTGATAGAAGTTTCAATATGGGAGCTATAATCGCGAGGAGGCTAAATAATAATGCTAATGAAGGGGATTTCTTTGGTGGGATCTATTCCACTCGGATAGCAAGTTTTCTTGGAGTACCCATCCGCGAAGGAGATGCACCGCTCCATATAGTTTTCCTTGATCGTGCCGCTATGACACGTTATCGGTTCCTTGAGAGGGATAATGAATCCCTCCTATACCGGTTAATATTTAACCGACACCGTGTTTTCCATATTACCCTTCCTGCTCCTGCCTTCTTTGACTTTTAGGTAAACCAGAGATATTACATAACCAGAGGAGAGGCAGAGGAGTATGAGAGGGAGGCGAAGGCTGCTCGCCTCCGTGAGGCAGCTATTTAGGCGGTAGCTGCCGTGATCCCGTAAAACCCCCATCATGATTTTGGATATCGCCCGGACCAGCCGTGGGAGTAGACCAACTTAGGCCAAAAGCCTAAGCTTGGGGGAGTCGGTGTTCAAACCTTTCCATTGTATCATCCATGCTAGTTTATTTATTTTTCTCGCTTTCTTCTCGTGTGTTTGTTTGATTTAGAAAAACGAAAGAAATAGTTGTAAGTTTGCTTTCTAGCTTGCTTAGTGGTTTCTAAAAAGAAGGAAAACCCAATAAGATTTCCCGTTTTTCTTTTGTTTGTTGGGAGCTTTCCCGTGTAAATAGTTTTCTTTTTCTTTGGGTCAAGGTAGAAGACCATGGTTAAAATGTTTAGTGGCTCACACTTGCATATTTGTTTATCCGTCAAAGAGACATATTACTTTGTCTTCTCCTCTGTGTTTGCTTGTAGATTCCATCTTAGTCCAATGCACTAACACTCTCATTATGATTCACATCATTCGGTCGTGCAAGTGAAAGGCAATAATGACGATATATGATGAAGTGACTGAGCCTGGAAAAGCTGGTATGAACTCGAGCTATTTTGTTTTTGTAAATATGAGTAGCTCATCGTTCCTAATTCAGCTTTGTTATGAGAGAAACATGTTTGCAATGACAACTTAGAGATCATAGTTTCTGATGCCATGCTTAATTAGCTAGGAGCTTATAATGGTTTGTCTTGGATGCCAACATGAATTTCAAGATGATTATGATGTAGTATGATAGGATGGTATCCTCCTTTGAGTTATTCAAGTGGCTTGACTTGGCACATGTTCATGCATATAGTTGAAACAAAATCAACGTAGCCTCTATGATATTCATGTTCATGGTGATTTATGTCCTACTCATGCTTGCACTCAATGTTGGTTAATTTCAATGCATATTGATGACTGTTGTCACTCTCTATGCTAGGCGTGTTATCCTCGATACGCGTTTATTCACTATCACTCACGAGAAAGGGGCCTGTAAATGGAATGCCCAATTCCACGCTCAAATCGAAAAGTTAATTGCAAACAAAACTCCCCCTGGATTGTTGTTAGTATGGACGGCACCCGAGGATTCGGCTAGTCGTGGAGTGTGATTGATCGGTGGTGGGGGAGTCAAAACTTTACTTTTCTGTTTGGGAACCGCCTATAGTATGTGTAGCATGGAAGATGGTGAAAACTCTTGGTCATTGCATTGACAATGAAAGCATACCACCCAAAATAATTTATCTCTGTTTTAAAAGCATGAGCTCTGGCACCTCTGCAAATCAATGCTTCCCTGTGCGAAGGGCCTATCTATTTACGTTTCTGTTGAGTCATCCTCTTCTTGTTAAAGGCACCAATTAGAGAGCACCTGTGAAATTTTTGTGCTTTGCTATTAATTGATATTGAGTATGACTGTAACTGGATCTTTTTGCCATGAATTACAATGTTCAGTCAGCCCTTGGTCTTTGAAGGTGCTCTACATTTATGTTTTGCAGTCTCAGAAAGGGCTAGCGAGATACAATCTGTTCATATTGCTTCATGATTGTTTTGATTGAAGTGTTGATGTTTGAAACTTATTATTATTGCTCGCTAGTTGATTATGCCATTGATATGAGTACATCATGAGACCTAAATGTCATTGCTTATGTGGTTAGCTTATGATCTTGCTGAAAATCTGAATATGAGTTAGACATAATTACAACAACAAGATCAAACAGAGTTCGTAAAACTTTTGTCTCTTTCAGTTTGTCAACTGAATTGCTTGAGGACAAGCAAGGCTTTAAGCTTGGGGAGTTGATACGTCTCCATCGTATCTACTTTTCCAAACTCTTTTGCCATTGTTTTGGTCTCTAATTTGCATGATTTAAATGGAACTAACCCGGACTAACGTTGTTTTCAGCAGAATTGCCATGGTGTTGTTTTTGCGCAGAAATAAAAGTTCTCGGAATGACCTTGAAATTTACGAGGAATTTTTGTGTAATATATAAAAATACTAGCGCAAGAATCACCTGGAGGGACAGAGCCAGGAGCTCACAAGCCCACCAGCCCCCCCCCCCCCCCGGTCGGGCCTCGCACGCTTGTGAGCCCCTCGGGACTCCGCCACCTCCAACTCCAGCTCTATTTAGTCTCTTTCGACCGGAAAAAAATCAAGGAGAAGAGTTCATCGCGTTTTACGATACGGAGCCGCCGCCACCTCCTGTTCTTCCTCTGGAGGGCAGATCTGGAGTCCGTTTTGGGTTCTAGAGAGGGGGAATCGACGCGTTCGTCATCACCAACCATCCTTCATCGCCAATTCCATGATGCTCTTCATCGTTCGTGAGTAATAACATCGTAGGCTTGCTGGACGGTGATGGGTTGGATGAGATATATCATGTAATCGAGTTAGTTTTGATGGGGATTGATCCCTAGTATCCACTATGTTCTGAGATTGATGTTGCTATTACTTTGCCATGCTTAATGCTTGTCACTAGGGCCCTAGTGCCATGATTTCAGATCTGAACCTATTATATTTTCATCAATATATGTGTGTTCTTGATCCTATCTTGCAATTTGTAGTCACCTACTAAGTGTTATGACCCGGCCACCTCGGAGTGACAATAGCCGGAACCACTCCCGGAGATGACCATAGTATGAGGAGTTCATGTATTCACTAAGTGCTTATGATTTGTTCCGGTTCTCTATTAAAAGGAGAACCTTAATATCCCTTAGTTTCGTTAGGACCCCGCTGCCACGGGAGGGATGGACAATAGATGTCATGCAAGTTCTTTTCCATAAGCACGTATGACTATATACGGAATACATGCCTACATTAAATTGACGAACCGGAGCTAGTTAGATATCTCCCCATGTTATAACAGTTACATGATCAATGTCATCCGACATAATTATCCATCACCGATCCAATGCCTACGAGTCTTTTCCTACTGGTCCTTGCTACGTTACTTTGCCGCTACTGCTGTCACTTCTGCTACTGTTACCGCTACTATTGTCACTGCTGCTACTTTTACCATTGCTATCACACTACTTTTCTACTAAAACTTTGCTGCAGATACTAAGTCTTTCAGGTGTTGTTGAATTGACAACTCAATTGCTAATACTCGAGAATATTCTTTTGCTTCCCCTTGTGTCGAATCAACAAATTTGGGTTGAATACTCTACCCTCGAAAACTGTTGCGATCCCTTATACTTGTGGGTTATCACCATGGAACCTGGTACTGCCCTCGATCCACGTCTATCCCATGGTATTTTGTTGTATATTGATCTTAGGAAATGCATGTGGATTCCCTGTTTAGTGTGTTTTTCCGTGGCATGCGTAGGATGTATGGATGATCTTGTGTTACAATAAATTTAGTACTTGCATTAGAGATTTGCGGGATGGATAGATCTGACACTGCCTGCTCCATTGACAGTAGTTCCCCACGACGGTACTACCACCCGTGCATGACCGGTACTACCGCTTCAACGGAAGTACTCCTCCTGCACAGCGGGACTACCGCTGCAGCGGAAGTACCGATCTTGCACAGAGGTACTACCACCCTAGCACCTGCACCCATTTTGTTTCCTCCATCTGCCCATCTCTGTTTTTGTTTCCTATTTGACTTTTGCAGTCTATTTACACATGTTTTCTAGCTGCTCTTCTTGTGAGTTCCAGGTGTTTGCTCTGGTCCTATGATTTGTCACATGAACCCCAAGCACGGCTCCAAGCGCTGACGTGCATCTGAGGAGGCAACAGCTAGTTCTAGTGCTCAGCCTCAAAAGCAGCCTGTGAGGAGGACAACCAGCCAGAAGAAGGGCCCCAAAGAGCCCCAAGAGTTGCCTTAAGAAGAGTTTGTTGTGCTAAGCAAGAGGAATCCCTATTGTATACCCGAGGATCATGCTCTTGCACGGCGTCCGTTTTGGAACAAGACTCAATGTCTTATCTGTTCCAAGATAATCAAGACAAGGATCAACCTCTTTGTGGACATCAAGAGCATTGATATGTGGTACATGATCTCTAATCTCCATACTTCTTATTTTGTTGAAGCTTATGCTCTGTGGGAGAAGTGGGGTCATGGTCCTATCATCGGTTTGAACAAGGAATTTGACAACGAGATCGTGGCTCAATTCTATGCCACTGTTCACTTCCATAATGGTGATGAAAGGCACTTGACGTGGATGACTGGTGCCCGTGTGCTATACTCTGATTGGAAGACATTTATGAACTCTTTGGGCATTGCTGACAGATGTCTGTATGAGCTGATTGGCCTGAGGCCTCACACTGAGGGTATTCCTGCTATTCACAAGTCCAAGCTCATTCGTTACTCGAGGATTGTGAATACTGCCAAGGGTGAACGTACCGAGCTTATGCCTCTTTTGGACATAATGCACATGATATATCGCAACTCTATGTTTCCTCGTGTTGGGAACAAGGACCAGGTGCACTCCTATCTTGTCAACCTCCTTCTTTTCTGCCAGAAGGAGCGAGACCACTAGTCCACCTTGGATGTTTACCACATTATGTGGATGGAGTTGAGGTCTATTGTGTTTGACAAGAAGAAGGTGCCCATCTATTCTCTTTATTTGTTCAAGCTGATTGAGGACACCTGGAATGCTACCTTTCCTACTGAGTTGTTGGTGACCGATCACATGGTCTCTCATGGTGTGCTCAAGCTCCGTGTGAAGGAGAATTGGGTCATTCCACATGCTGTTCCACATATTGCTGCTACTAACTCACATCACGAGCCTAGGCCCGACTATGAGTTTGTTCCTAGATCTGAGACTTAACTTCTTGGGCCTCCAAGCTCCGGAACAAGACGAAGGCTCTTTTCTGCTTCCAGGCGAAGGGTCAGTACAAGGCACATGTCGATGCCAAGAAGGCGCGTAGCCGTGACAAGATCATCATGCGGAAGATTGGCCTTGATGTCCAAAGCGATTCAGAGGTCACTGATAAGGAGGACTAGATAAAGGCCAACTGCGAGTGGACGGAGTGTGGGGAGGATTTTGCTACTGAGGAGGGGGTGTCTACTAAGGAGGAGTGTGCTACTTCAGATGAGTGTGAGGGAGATGATGACGAGAACTACTCAGCTTCTCCTGTATCCTCTTTTTGGTGTCTTGATGCCAAAGGGGGAGAAAGTATCTTAGTTTAAGATGGATTTGCCTTGCTGAGTCACGAGTGTGTTTATTTGCATTTGTTTTCTCTATCTCGCGAACTCGTTTATTGCTTGCTCTGGTTTGTGTTTGTCCAAGACTTGTGTGAACTTATGTATGGTGTAAGACATATGATATCCCATGTATCATGTTATGTCTTTACCTTTATGATATTTTACTATATTGTGTTCACGCAAGTATATAGCCTTGTCTATAAAATATAGGGGGTATTGATCCTAGTGTGTGCTTTTTTACATTCCAAAAGCATATTTAAATAGAGCACACATCTAGGGGGAGCCTGTCCATATTTTGTAGGTTTTGGGAATTCCTAAGACTTCTTTGTACTTTTTTTGGCAAATCCCGTATTTTCATCGACCCACCAAAAAGGGGGAGATTGTAAGGGCACACTTTCTCCTAAGTAATTTTGGTGGTTGATGACGATACCCTTTGCAGACTAATCGCGTGCGATATGCTTTCACAGAATTATCAGGTGGCACGAGACGGTTATATTCCCCTCAGTAAATGAAAGTGAAGATGGTGCTTAGCTATTGATTTATGGTTGGTGGACTCGAGTCATAGATAATGTCGTACTATCAAGAGGGGATCCGCGTTTGGAAAAGTTTGGTGGAACACTATCTCTCATTCTTGCTCCCCATCCCTTTTCTAGAGCAAAGGAGCTGCCCTAATATAGTGTCCACGGATTTACAGCAGCGGTAGTACCGCCCTCGTGCGCGGTAGTACTGCTCCAGCGGTAGTACCTGTTGGAAATATTCCCTAGAGGCAATAATAAAATGGTTATTATCATATTTCCTCGTTCATGATAATCCTCTATTGTTCATGCTATAATTGTATTAATAGGAAACAGTAATACATGTGTGAATAAATAGATCACAATGTGTCGCTAGAAAGCCTCTAGTTGGCTAGCTCGTTGATCAATAGATGATCATGGTTTCCTGATAATATACATTGGATGTCATTGATAACGGGATCACATCATTGGGAGAATGATGGGATGGAAAAGACCCAATCCTAAGCTTAGCACTAGATCGTGTTGTTCGTATGCTAAAGCTTTTCTAGTGTCAAGTATCTTTTCCTTCGACCGTGAGATTGTGCAACTCCCGGATACCGTAGGAGTGCTTTGGGTGTATCAAACGTCACAACGTAACTGGGTGACTATAAAGGTGTACTACGGGTATCTCCGAAAGTATTTGTTGGGTTGGTACGAATCGAGATCAAGATTTGTCACTCCGTGTGACGGAGAGGTATGTCTAGGCCCACTCGGTAGAACATCATCATAATGAGCTCAATGTGACTAAGGAGTTAGTCACTGGATGATGTACTACGGAACGAGTAAAGAGACTTGCCGTCAACGAGATTGAACAAGGTATGGGGATACCGACGATCGAATCTCGGACAAGTTCTATACCGATAGACAAAGGGAATTGTATACGGGATTGATTGAATCCTTGACATCGTGGTTCATCCGATGAGATCATCGTGGAACATGTGGGAGCTACCATGGATAAACAGACCCCGCTGATGGTTATTGGCCGGAGAGCTGTCTCTGTCATATCTGCATGCCTCCCGAACCCGTAGGGTCTACACACTTAAGGTTTGATGACGCTAGGGTTATAGGGAATTGTTTTACGAGGTTACCGAAGGTTGTTCTGAGTCCCGGATGAAATCCCGCACGTCACGAGGAGCTATGGAATGGTCTGGGGGTAAAGATTGATATATAGGATGGATGGGTTTGGACGCCGGAAATGTTTCGGGCACCACCGGCAATGTGTCGGGACCACCGGAAGGGTTCCGGGGGCCCACCGGGAGGGGCCACCAGCCATGGGAGGCTACATGGGCCAAGTGTGAGAGTGAACCAGCCCCTGGGTGGGCTGTTGCGCCCCCCACACCCAGCCCAAGGCGCACCAGAGAGGGAAGGGGGGAAACCCTAGCGCTGGTGGGCCTAAGGCCCACCTAGGGGTGCACCACCCCCTCTCCTCCCGTGGCCGTCGCCCTGCACCTCCCATCTAGGGCTGCCGCACCCTTTGGGTGTGGGAACACTAAAGGGTGCGCCCCCTCCCCTTCCCCCTATATATAGTGGAGGTTTTGGCCATTGGAGACACACAATTCTCTCTCTGGGCGCATCCCTGCTTCTCCTCTTCTCCTCTCCCATGGTGCTTTGTGAAGCCCTGCCGGGAGACCTCGTAGCTCCATCGCCACCACGCCGTCATGCTACCGGAGCTCTTCGCCAACCTCTCCCTCCTCCTTGCTGGATCAAGGTGTGGGAGACGTCACCGGGCTGCAGGTGTGTTGAACGCGGAGGTGCCGTGGTTCGGCACTAGATCGGAATCACACCGCGATCTGAATCGCAACGAGTACGACTCCATCAATCGTGTTCTAGCAACGCTTCCGCTTAGGGATCTTCAAAGGTATGAAGATGCTCTTACCCCTCTCTCATTGCTGGTTTCTCCATAGGAAGATCTATGTATGGCGTAGGAAAGTTTTGAATTTTTGCTACGTTACCCAAAAGTGGCATCCAAGCCAGGTTTTCTATGCGTAGATTCTTTGCACCAGTAGAACACAAAGGTTGTGGGCGCTGATTTTGTCAATTGCTTGCCACTACTAGTCTTATTATTTTTCGGCGGTATTGTGGGATGAAGCGGCCCGGACCGACCTTACACTTACGCTTACGTGAGACAGGTTCCATCAGCTGACATGCACACGGTGCATAAGGTGGCTAGCGGGTGTCTGTCTCTCCTACTCTAGTCAGATTGAATTTGATGAAAAGGGTCCTTATGAAGGGTAAATAGCTTTGGATATCAACATTGTGGCTGTCACGTAGGTAAGAAGGCGTTCTTGCTAGAAACCCAAATCAGCCAAGAAAAACTTGCAACAACAATTAGAGGACATCTAACTTGTTTTTGCAGGGTTTGACATGTGATGTGATATGGCCAAAGGATGTGATGTTACATGTGTGATGTATGAGATGATCATGTTCTTGTAATAGGATTCACGACTTGCATGTCGATGAGTATGACAACCGGCAGGAGCCATAGGAATTGTCTTAATTTATTGTATGAGATGCAACGCCATGTGTTTACTACTTTTACTTCATTGCTAACGGTTAGGTGTAGTAGTAGTAGTAGTTGGCATGACAACTTCACGAAGACACAATGATGGAGATCATGGTGTCACGCCAGTGACGATGATGATCATGCGATGCCCGAAGATGGAGATCGAAGGAGCAAAGATGATAATGGCCATATCATATCACTATATGATTGCATGTGATGTTTATCATGTTTTTTCATCTTATTGCTTAGAACGACGGTAGCATAATAAGATGATCCCTCATAAAATTTCGAGAATGTATTCCCCTAAGTTTGCACCGTTGCGAAGGATCGTTGTCTCGAAGCACCACGTGATGATCGGGTGTGATAGATTCTAACGTTCGCATACAACGGGTGTAAGCCAGATTTACACACGCGAAACACTAAGGTTGACTCGACGAGCCTAGCATGTACAGACATGGTCTCGAATACGAGAGACCGAAAGGTCGAACATGATTCGTATGGTTGAATGCGATCAACATGGAGATGCTCACCATCGACGACTAGTCCGTCTCATATGATGATCGGACACGAGTTAGTCGACATGGATCATGTAACACTTAGATGACTAGAGGGATGTCGATTTAAGTGGGAGTTCATACATAATTTGATTATATGAACTTAATTTCTATGAACTTAGTCTAAAAGGTGTCTTTAAAAATATTGTTGATCCAATGGCCAATGCACCTGTCAACCTCAATTTCAACGCGTTCCTAGAGAAAAACAAGGTGAAAGATGATGGTAGCAACTATGCGGACTGGGTCCGCAACTTGAAGCTCATCCTCATTGCATCCAAGAAGGCTTATGTCCTTGATGCGCCGCTAGGTGACCCTCTTGTTCCTGCGGCAGCCCAAGATGTTCAGAACGTCTGGCAAACGCAGAGTGATGACTACTCTCTGGTTAGGTGTGGCATGCTATACACTTTAGAACCGGGGCTCCAAAGGCGTTTTGAGCAACACAGAGCATATGAGATGTTCCCGGAGCTGAAACTAGTTTTTCAAGCTCATGCCCGGGTCGAGAGATATGAAGTCTCCGATAAATTCTTTAGCTGCAACATGGAGGACAACAGTTTTGTTAGTGAGCATATACTCAGAATGTCTGGGTTGCACGGTCATCTGACTCAGCTTGGAGTCGAACTTACGAATGACTCTGTAATTGACAGAATCCTCCAGTCTCTCCCACCAAGCAACAAGGGTTTTGTTCTGAACTACAACATACAAGGGGTGGAGAAGACCATTCCCGAGTTGTACTCGATGCTGAAATCTGCAGAAGTAGAAATCAAGAAAGAGCATCAAGTGTTGATGGTCAATAAGACAACCAGTTTCAAAAAGGGGAAGGGTAAGAAGAACTTCAAGAAAGACGGCAAAGTTGTTGCCGCGCCCGGTAAGCCAGCTGCCAAGAAGAAAAAAAGAATGGACCCAAGCCTGAGACTGGCACGGGAAACGGTCACTGGAAGCGGAAATGCCCCAAGTACTTAGCGGACAAGAAGGCCGGCAACGTCAAAGGTATATATGATATACTTGTTATTGATGTGTACCTTACCAGCGCTCGTAGTAGCTCCTGGGTATTTTATACCGGTGTTGTTGTTCACATTTGCAACTCAAAGCAGGAACTGCGGAATAAACAGAGGCTGGCTAAGGACGAGGTGACGATGCGTGTCGGGAATGGCTCCAAGGTCGATGTGATCGCCGTCAGCACGCCGCCTCTACATCTACCTTCGAGATTAGTTTTAAACCTTAATAATTGTTATTTAGTACCGGCTTTGAGCATGAACATTGTACCAGGGTCTTGCTTAAGGCGAGACGACTACTCATTTAAGTCGGAGAATAATGGTTGTTCTATTTATATGAGTGATATGTTTTATGGTCATGCTCCGCTGGTGAATGGTTTATTCTTGATGAATCTCAATCGTGATGTTACACATATTCATAGTGTGAATACCAAAAGATGTAAGGTTGATAATGATAGTCCCACATACTTGTGGCACTACCGCCTTGGTCATATAGGTGTCAAGCGCATGAAGAAACTCCATACTGATGGACTGTTAGAGTCTCTTGACTTTGAATCATTTGACACATGCGAACCGTGCCTCATGGGCAAGATGACTAAGACTCCATTCTCAGGAGTAATGGAGAGAGCAACCGACTTATTGGAAATAATACATACTAATGTATGTGGTCCAATGAACGTTGAAGCTCGTGGTGGCTATCGTTATGTTCTCATTCTCACCGATGATTGGAGTAGGTATGGATATATCTACTTGATGAAGCACTAGTCTGAAACATTTGAAAAGTTCAAGGAATTTCAGAGTGAGGTTGAGAATCAACGTGACAAGAAAATAAAGTGTCTACGATCTGATCGTGGAGGAGAATATTTGAGTCACGAGTTTGGCACACACCTAAGGAAATGTGGAATTGTTTCACAACTGACGCCGCCGGGCACACCGCAACGTAACATAGTGTCTGAACGTCGTAATTGCACTTCATTAGATATGGTGCGATCTATGATGTCTCGTACTGACTTAACGCTGTCATTTTGGGGATACACATTGGAAACTGCATCATTCACTTTAAATAGGGCACTGTCTAAATCCGTTGAGACGACACCGTATGAATTATGGTTTGGCAAGAAACCTAAGCTGTCGTTTCTAAAAGTTTGGCATTGTGATGAAGAAATTCAACTAGAAAAGCTTGAACCCAAAGCGGATAAATGCATATTCATAGGATACCCTAAGGAAACTATTGGGTACACCTTCTATCTTAGATCCGAAGGTAAAATCTTTGTTGCCAAGAACGGATCCTTTTTAGAGAAAGAGTTTCTATCGAAAGAAGTAAATGGGAGGAAAGTAGAACTTGATGATGTAATTGTACCTCCTCTCGAACCAGAGAGTAGCACAACGCGGGAAAATGTTCCTGTGGCGCCTACGCCAAGTGAAAAGGAAGTTAATGATGATGATCATGAAGCTTCGGATCAAGTTGCTACTGAACCACGAAGGTCCACAAGGGTACTTCCCACACCAGAGTGGTACGGCAACCCTGTGATGGAAATCATGTTGTTAGACAACGGTGAACCTTCGAACTATGAAGAAGCGATGGCGGGCCCGGATTCCAACAAATGGCTTGAGTCCATGAAGTCCCAGATAGGATCCATGTATGAGAACAAAGTATGGACTTTGGTGGACTTTCCCGATGATCGGCGAGCCGTAGAAAATAAATGGACCTTTAAGAAGAAGACTAGCGCAAACAGTGATGTGACCGTTTATAAAGCTCGACTTGTCGCAAAGGGTTTTTGACAAATTCAAGGAGTTAAATACGATGAGACTTTCTCTCCCGTAGCGAAGCTGAAGTCAGTCCGAATCATGTTAGCAATTGCCGCTTTTCATGACTATGAAATTTGGCAAATGGACGTCAAAACACTGTTCCTTAACGGGTATCTTAAGGATGAATTATATATGATGCAACCATAAGGTTTTGTCGATCCTAAGAGTGCTAACAAGGTATGCAAGCTCTAGCGCTCCATCTATGGGCTAGTGCAAGCATCCCAGAGTTGGAACATTCGCTTTAATGAGGTGATTATAGCGTTTGGGTTCATACAGGTTTATGGAGAAGCATGTCTATTCAAGAAAGTTAGTGGGAGCTCTATAGCTTTTCTCATACTATATGTGGATGACATATTATTGATGGGGAATGATATAGAGTTATTGGAGAGCATAAAGGCCTACTTGAATAAGAGTTTTCCAATGAAGGACCTTGGAGAAGCTGCATACATATTAGCCATCAAGATCTATAGAGATGGATCGAGACGCTTCATAGGTCTTTCACAAAGTACATACCTTGACAAGATATTGAAGAAGTTAAATATGGAAAACTCGAAGAATGGGTTCTTGCCAGTTTTGCAAGGTATGAGATTGAGTAAGACTCATTCACCGACCACAGCAGCAGATAGAGACAAGATGAGTACTGTCCCCTACGCTTCAGCCATGGGCTCTCTAATGTATGCCAGGCTGTGTACCAGACCTTATATAAACCTTGCCATAAGTTTTGTAGGGAGGTACCAAAGTGATCCCGGTATGGAACACTAGACAGCGGTCAACAATATCCTTAAGTACTTGAAAAGGACTACGGAGATGTTTCTCGTTTATGGAGGTGATGAAGAGCTCGTCGTAAAGGTTTACGCCCCATGCTAGCGTCGACACAGATCCAGATGACTCTAAGTCACAAACCGGATACGTGTATGTTCTGAATGGTGGGGCAGTAAGCTCGTGCAGCAGCAAGCAAGACGTCGTGGCAGCATCTACATGTGAAGCGGAGTACATAGCTGCTTCTAAAGCCGCTCATGAAGGGATCTCGGTGACGGAGTTCATCACCGACCTTGGAGTGGTTCCAAGTGCGTCAGGTCCGATGATACTCTTGTGTGATAACACTGGAGCCATTGCCATAGCCAAGGAGCCCAGATTTCACAGGAAGACCAAGCACATCCAACGCCGCTAAAACTCCATCTAGGACCAGGTCTAGAGAGGAGTCATAGATATTTCTAAAGTACACACGGATCTGAATATTGCAGACCCGTCCACTAAACCTCTTCCACGAGCAAAACATGATCAACACCACAATGCTATGGGTGTTCGATTCATCACAATGTAACTAGATTATTGACTCTAGTGCAAGTGGGAAACTATTGGAAATATTCCCTAGAGGCAATAATAAAATGGTTATTATCATATTTCCTCGTTCATGATAATCGTCTATTGTTCATGCTATAATTGTATTAATAGGAAATAATAATACTTGTGTGAATAAATAGATCACAATGTGTCCCTAGCAAGCCTCTAGTTGGATAACTCGTTGATCAATAGATGATCATGGTTTCCTGATCATGGACATTGGATGTCATTGATAACGGGATCACATCATTGGGAGAATGATGTCATGGACAAGACCCAATCCTAAGCTTAGCACTAGATTGTGTTGTTCGTATGCTAAAGCTTTTCTAATGTCAAGTATCTTTTCCTTCGACCGTGAGATTGTGCAACTCCCGGATATCGTAGGAGTGCTTTGGGTGTATCAAACGTCACAACATAACTAGGTGACTATAAAGGTGCACTATGGGTATCTCCGAAAATATCTGTTGGGTTGGTACGAATCGAGATCGGGATTTGTCACTCAGTGTGACGGAGAGGTATCTCTGGGCCCACTCGGTAGAACATCATCATAATGAGCTCAGTGTGACTAAGGAGTTAGTCACGGGATGATGTACTAAGGAACGAGTAAAGAGACTTGCCGGCAACGAGATTGAACAAGGTATGGGGATACCGACGATCGAATCTTGGGCAAGTTCTATACCGATAGA
Source organism: Hordeum vulgare subsp. vulgare (assembly GCF_904849725.1). Taxonomy (NCBI): domain Eukaryota; kingdom Viridiplantae; phylum Streptophyta; class Magnoliopsida; order Poales; family Poaceae; genus Hordeum; species Hordeum vulgare. The sequence goes on along the minus strand of NC_058524.1, from coordinate 326,553,311 downwards.
GAAAGGGAATTGTATACGGGATTGATTGAATCCTTGACATCGTGGTTCATCCGATGAGATCATCGTGGAACATGTGGGATCCTCCATGGGTATCCAGACCCCACTGATGGTTATTGCCCGGAGAGGTGTCTCGGTCTTGTTTGCATGCCTCCCGAACCCGTAGTGTCTACACACTTAAGGTTCGATGACGCTAGGGTTATAGGGAATTGTTGTACGAGGTTACCGAAGGTTGCTCGGAGTCCCGGATGAGATCCCGGATGTCACGAGGAGCTCCGGAATGGTTTGGAGGTAAAGATTGATATATAGGATGGATGGGTTTGGACGCCGGAAATGTTTCGGGCACCACAGGCAATGTGTCGGGACCACCGGAAGGGTTCTGGGGGCCCACCGGGAGGGGCCACCAGCCCCGGGAGGCTACATGGGCCAAGTGTGAGAGGGAACCAGCCCCTGGGTGGGATGGTGCGCCCCCCACACCCAGCTCAAGGTGCACCAGAGAGGGAAGGGGGGCGGGGAACCCTAGCGCTGGTGGGCCTAAGGCCCACCTAGGGGTGTGCCACCCCCTCTCCTCCCCTCGCCGCCGCCCTGCACCTCCCATCTAGGGTTGCCGCACCCTTTGGGGGTGGGAACCTTAAAGGGTGCGCCCCCCTCCCCTTCCCCCTATATATAGTGGAGGTTTTGTACATTCGAGACACGCAATTCTCTCTCTCTCGACGCAGCCCTGCTTCTCCTCTCCCTCCTCTCCCACGGTGCTTGGCGAAGTCTTGCCGGGAGACCTCGTAGCTCCATCACCACCAAGCCGTCATGCTGCCAGAGCTCTTCCCCAACCTCTCCCTCCTCCTAGATGGATCAAGGTGCATGAGACGCCACTGGGCTGCAAGTGTGTTGGACGCGGAGGTGTCGTGGTTCGGCACTAGATAGGAATCACACCGCAACCTGAATCACAACGAGTACGACTCCATCAACCGCGTTCTAGCAACACTTCCTCTTAGCGATCTTCAAAGGTATGAAGATGCTCTTACCCCTCTCTCGTTGTTGGTTTCTCCATAGGAAGATCTATGTATGGCGTAGGAAAATTCTGAATTTTTGCTACGTTACCCAACAGTACCACCCTGGTGAATGGTAGTACCGCTCCAGCGGTACTACCGCCCACTATAGTTGGGCCTTCTTCCGCTTGTTTTTCTTCTCTCGTGTCGGGGGGGGGGGGGGGTTATTTGTTTGTGTGGAAGTACCACCCAGGGGGAGCGGTAGTACCGCTCTAGCGGTACTGCCACCCCCTTCTATCACGCACACTTCCTCTTAATATTTCTCTGTGGCATCGTACCTCCCCTCGTACTAGCCGAGCAGAAGTACCGCCCCTACTAGACGATTGTACCGCCCCCAGCGGAAGTACCACCCTCGTGCACGGTACTACCGCTTAGTTGGGCCAGTAGGGGTTGGTAACGACCAGATCCCCCCCACTATAAATAGGGGTCTTCTTCCCTGAGGAGACTTCACCTTTTTCCTCTCCAGCTCCATTGTTGCTCCAAAAGCTCAAAGTTGCCCGATCTACCTTCCTAGCCATCAACTCTTCCTGATTCTCTAGGGTATGGACGAGAAGGCCCTCCCCCACACTTCCACCAAGAGAGAAGTTGTTCTCCCCATTAATCCCTCGTAGATCTTGTTACTCCTGGGTGTTTGAGCACCCTAAACGGAAGAGGTCAACTCAAGGCCACATTCCATTGTGGTGAAGCTTCATGGTCTTTTTGGGAGCCTCCAATTAAGATGTGGAGATTGCCTCAACCTTGTTTGTAAAGGTCGGTAACCGCCTTCAAGGGCAGCACTTAGTGGAATCATGACACCTCACATTGTGTGAGGGCGTGAGGAGAATACAGTGGCCTTAGTGGCATCTTGGGGAGCATTGTGTCTCCACACCGCTTGAACGGAGACGTACTTACCCTCAAAGTGAAGGAACTTCTAAAACACATCCTCGTCTTCGTCGGTTCCACTTGTGGTTATTTCTTACCCTTACTTGTATTTACTTATTTCTTATTATAGTTGTTGTTAGCATCATATAGGTTTCTCTCTTAGTTGCATATCTAAATAACCTATTGTTGTTAGCTAAATCTAAGTTGGTTAAAGAATAGCTTAAAACTTGTTAGTTGCCTATTCTCCCCTCTCTAGTCAATCATATCGATCCTTTCAACTATCATGACTACCAATCGTCCCTTTGAATTGATTCACATGGACATTTTTGGACCCACTCATTATGCCACACTAACCAATGTCTCATATCAATATGGCTTTGTCATTGTTGATGATTATTCACATTACACTTGGGTGCATATTATGTGTTACAAAACTGAAGTGCAGGAAGTCTTGAGATGATATTTTCCTCAAGGGCATGGATGAATTTCGGTGTCAAGAGAGATAATGGGACCGAGTTAAAGAACACTGGTCTTGATGATTATCTTGATGAACTTGGTATTACTCATGACATATATGCCCCATATACTCCTAAACAGAATGGCATCATGGAGCGGTAGAATATAACTCTTGTTGAGATGGCTCACACTATGCATGAAGATTACCAAACTCCTCATCATTTCTGGCCTGAGGCAATCAACACTTCATGCCACATCATCAACAAGGTATATCTTCACAAATTTTTCATGAACACTTCATATGAACTCCTCACTGACAAGAAGCTCATGTATGTTATTTCAAAGTCTTGGGTGCAAGATGTTGGATTAGAGATGCTCAGCATAGTTCTAAATTTGGACCGAAAGCACATGAGGGTTTTATGCTTGGTTACAGAAAGTACCCGCACACCTGCAGAGTCTTCAACAACTACCACGACAGAGTTGTTGAAACTGTAGATGTGCAGTTTGATTAAACTAACGACTAGCAAAAGAGCACCTACCTCCTGTGTTAGCTAAAATGCATCCTGAGGAATCCATTAGGTTCAAGGCTACTAAAGATATCATACCCACTGAAGAATCTCTAGTTGCTGAGGAAGTCATCCCGAACCATGAAGAAATCTGTACTGGTGCATGTGAGGAAAATGGTGCTGATGAAAATCCTCAACTTCAACAAAGTCGTCAACGTGCTCATCCAAGGGTGGCAAATGAAGTGCAAATTGACAAAATCCTTGACGACATCAGTGCATCAGGTCCTCTTAGTCGCTCAAAAGCTTCACATTTAACTAAATTTTGTGGGAATTTCTATTTTTTCTATATCACAGAACCCTCAAAGGTTGGTGAAGCCTTTTATGGAGCCTGAGTGGATTCAAGCAATGCAAAAGGAATTACATCAATTCAAGCTCAACAACATGTGGGAACTTGTCATGCGGCCTGATCCTCAGAAGCACAACATCATGTGTACCAAGTGGATCTACTGCAACAAGCAAGACGAAAATGGTCAAGTGGTGAGGAATAAGGCTTACCTTGTAGCACGGGGCTACACACACATTGATGGAATTGATTTTGATGAAACATTTGCACCTATTGCTAGACTTGAAGCTATTTGTATATTGCTTGATTATGCTAACCATCATAATATCACATTATATCAAATGGATGTGAAAAGTGAATTCCTCAATGGTAAGCTTGAGGAAGAAGTATATGTTGCTCAGTCCCAATGTTTTGAAGACCCAAAGTATCATGACAAAGTCTTCAGACTCAACAAGGCTCTCTATGGACTCAAGGAGGCCCCTCGGGCATGTTATGACACTATGAAGGAATTCCTCATTAAGAAAGGCTTCAAACCCGGTTAACTGGACCCAACTCTTTTCATAAAACCCTATGACAATGAACTATTCGTGTGTCAAATATATGTAGAGATATTATCTTTGGTTGAACTGAGAAACGTTATAGTGACGAATTTGGCTACATGATGAGTGAGGAATATCAAATGTCCATGATGGGTGAGTTAAAATTCTTCCTAGGTCTTTAAATTCGTCAACAACCTAACTACATCTTCATCACTCAAGACAAATACCTCAAGAATGTCGTGAAATTTTTTGGCATGCAAGATTGCAAAGGTGTCAAGATTCCAATGCCCACAAACAGCCACCTCTGCACTGACGGAAATGGTAAAGATTTTTATCAAAACGTATATCGTTCCATGATTGTCTCCTTATTGTACCTATGCGCATCTAGGAGAGATATTATGCTTAGTGTTTGCATGTGAGCCCATTTCCAAGAAACACCAAAGCAATTACACCATAAGGTTGTGAAGCATATTCTTCGATATCGAGCTCACACACCAACACTTGGATTATGGTACCCCAAGGGCTCAAATGTTCATCTCGTTGGATATTCGGACTCAGACTATGCTGGTGATTGGGTGGACCGCAAGTGAACATCAGGCACATGCCATTTCCGCAGATGATCCGTGGTCCGTTGGTCCTCGAAGAAACAGAACTGCATGTCACTTTTTACTACTAAAGCTAAGTATATTGCTATTGTCTCGTGATGTGGTGAACTGTTGTGGATCAAGCAGACCCTCAAGGACTACGACATCAAAGTGAAGAATGTGCCACTCTACTGCGACAATGAGAGTGCAATCAAGATTGCTCACAAACACAATTCAAGACTCAAAGACCAAGCACATCCAGATTCGTCATCATTTTCTTCGTGATCATGTACACAAGGGTGACATCTACATCGACCACATGAATACTGCAGAACAACTAGATGATATCTTCACCAAGCCCTTGGATGAAAAGATATTTTGGAAGTCGCGATGTGAGCTAAATATCGTAGAATGTTCGAACATTCTGTGAAAGGACATAGATGTCTACTACACAACTTGTTCTTGTAGACTCGTGTTGGGCCTCCAAGCGCAGAGTTTTGTAGGAGAGTAGCAAAGTTCCCTCAAGTGGATGACCTATGGTTTATCAATCCATGGGAGGCATAGGATGAATATGGTCTCTCTCAAACAACCCTCCAACCAAATAATAAAAAGCCTCTTGTGTCCCCAACACACCCAATACAATGGTAAATTGTATGGGTGCACTAGTTCAGTGAAGAGATGGTAATACAAGTGCAGTAATGATAGTAGATATTGATTTTTGTAATACGAAAATGTAAAAAGAACAATGTAGAAAGTGACAAAAGTGAGCATAAGCGGTATTGCAATGCTTGAAAATGAGGCCTAGGGTCCATACTTTCTCTAGTGCAATCTCTCAACAATGCTAACATAGTTAGATCATATAACATTCTCTCAACGTGCGATAAAGAATCACTCTAAAGTTCCTATCTAGCGGAGAACATAAGAAGAAATGGTTTGTAGGGTACGAAACCACCTCAAAGTTATTCTTTTCGATCAATCTTTCCAACAGTTTATACTAAGATAACAAGTTATCCTTTCATATTGATCTATCAAGAGTTTGTACTACAATAATACCATAACAAATTAAGATCCATAATACTCAACCCAACACAAAGAACTCCAAGGAGCACACCAGGATTTCTACTAGAGAACAATAGTATGAAAGTGTGCAATCAACCCCTATGTCTAGATTACCCCATTGTCACCTCGGGAATCCGTGAGTTGATGCCACAACATATATAAAGTGAATCACTTGAATAACCCAATGTCACTACAAGTATCCGCATGCAAGGCATATATTATGTGCTCTCAAACCTGTATGTTCAATCCAACATAATAAGATCTTAATGTGAAAGATTCAATTCATCATAATAATAGGATGTGACAAACACTATATGATCCAACTATATTAACAAGTCCCGTGATATATCAAGATCACGACATCTCAAGAACACGAGAGAGAGAGATTAAATACAACACTACTAGGAAAAGGGCTATAGATGATATAGATACTAATGACGCACCAGACAAGTAGTGCGCCACTACTATATAGCAATGGCGCATCATGTGCAGGTGTGCCATTAGTGTGATGGACACTAATGACGCACCACACACTCGGTGCGTCACTACTATAAATTTTTTGTTGCAAAAGTACTAATGGCGCACTGGAGCAGAGTGCGTCATTACTAGTTTAACTAGTAATGACGCACCACTCACCCAATGGGCCACTACTATAATTTTTTTGTTGTTGCAAAACTGCTAATGGCGCACGAGAAGCTGGTGCGCCATTAGTAACCAGGGTTACTGATGACGCATTTAAGGTGGTGCGCCACTACTATATTTTTTTTTGCAAAACTAATAATGACGGACCACCAGCTGATGCGCCATTAGTAACCAGGGTTACTAATGGCACACCCGTGGGGATGCGCGATTGCTATCACCCCCGCTAAAATCCCCATGCCAGTCCCCGCGCTCTGTGGAAAGGACCTGGCCGCCACTCTCCTCTTCCTGCAGCCTGGTTTCCCTCCAAACCCTAGCCCTGCACGCCGCCGGCCGCGCTGCTCCGCCTCCTCCTCTCCTCCACTTCTCTCCTCCCTCCCTCCCTCGATATGTTTCCTCTCCTTGCCCGTGCCGCCTCCTCCCGCACGGATAAGACCGGATCCCCGCCGCAACCGGCAGAGCTCCTCACCGGCGGCGGCCAGATCGGTTTCGTCGGTGGCCAGATCGGTTTCGTTGACGCCGGCGCTGATGTCAAAGTCGTCCCGCATAGCGCCGTCCTCGCCAATGATGCCGAGGCGGGCGGGCAGGGGAGGGGGCGAGGGCGGTAGGGGAGGCGGCGGCGGCGGTGACGGGGTTGGCATTGGAGGTGGCGGGGATGCCACTGGAGGCGGCGGCGGCGGCCCCGTCCAGGAGACACTGAATATCCATGGATCCAGCAAGGGGCTGAGACTTGGCCTCATCAGCTAGAGCCTCCGGTGCGTCCAAATTTGCGGCTCTGTTCTGGAGGACATCGCCGTGGTGGAGGCTCCTCGGCTCGAGCGGCTCATCCTGGAGGGGTTCCGGAGCAACGCCGACGGCTTGTGCACCAGGGTCACGATCGGCGATGCTCCCAAGCTGCAAGCATTAGGAATGCTGGAGCCAGGGAACACCATCCTAGAGATCGGAGTCTTCGGAGACACCATCGGCATGGTCTGTACATACATCTCTAGCCTGCATGCAGTCTAACAATTTGTTCAGTTAGCAAAATGTCCTGCTAATGGATGGACGAGCGTGATGACTAAATGTGTGACCTTTTTTTCTTTGTTCAAATTCAATTGGGTTCGTTCCAGGCCAGCCCAGGCAGCATGGCCACCAACGTCAAGTTCCTGAGTCTGAATGTGCGTTTCGGAAACCACACCAATGCCAAGATGGTTCCCTCCTTCCTCGCCTACTTTCCCAATTTGGAGGCACTGCACATCATGGTAATTCTTTTCTTTTCATTTCATGTTCTCCTTACATTCTTACCGACCGGTTTCCACTATGTCTTCTTATGTGTATAATCTTTGTAGCTTTTGTTCACTTCAGATGGTGTGTTTTCAGCTTCTGAATTCTGATTGATTATTTGCAGCAGATAACGTACTATGCACTTATCCTGATGTCGATTGCTTTGCTTAGTTACTTGTTGTAAACCCATACTTTCTTGTTTTCGCATCTCACATCGTGTCATACGGAGTATATCATACTCTACTAGTTAGCAGTATTCTTGCTGTGGATGTTGCAAGTTGAATGCAGTGCTCGTTTCTGACTTCCTGTATTTAATTTACACATGATGCAACCTACAGTTTTTTGGAGGTCTGTGTGGTATTTTACCATAATACTCTAAAATTATCAGGCACTTCTCCATGGATTAATAGTAAGTTGTTTGACATGGCTCACTCCTGGAACACTTTATTTTAAAGAGCAAATCTCACGATATATGCACATGTTTTTTAGGGTAATATATGCACACATGGTTAGGACCTCCGTCAATGTGGAATATGTGTATGATTTCTTCAGCGGCAGCCTTGATTGCTTGGAACTATGTTTAGTTACGGTCGACAATGGTAGCAAGCACATGAATAGTCGGCTGCCATCTCTGGCAATACTGTGCAACTTGTCATGGCATCATTCAGACTCTGAGAGAGGCTGCATAGCGCATACACCATCTCAATTTTTGACCTTTCTCTGGTCTTTGCAGTACTAGGCTACTTGGTAGTTGTTACATTCTCGTAATTTGACGTGTGAAAGTATTGATCACTAATTTGGATAGCTTTGTTGAGTCAATTTTGTGAAATGTGATTTCTTTCTTTATCTAGGGAGGCTATCATAAGTAATTTGGCCAAGCATAAGGTCATGATAACATGAGTACATGACTAGGCATAATTGGCAAATATGATATATAACTTCTTTCATCAATTACAGCTTAAATGTCAAGCATTCTATTTATTATCAGGCATCAGGTTTTCTCTACTCACACTACACCAACTTTGGGAAAGCAATCCCCACCTTCAGGGCCTGTATTTCTGTTGTGAATTTTACAAGTGACACCCAGCACCTGTTATGGCATATCAGGGCCTGTATTATTGCTGCATTATAGTTATCTGGAGGTCTGTATAGCACGCCATTATGCCATATCGAAGCTTTGCTTTGATGTTGCATCAGATCAGGCAGTTGTGTCTGATTAACTAATTACAAAGAAGGTGTAATGACTTATGTCTGAAAATTCTTCTTGAAGAATGTATTTGGAAAGTCATGCATGTGTTAGGAGAGCTACACTGCAGCTCTAATCTGTAGCCTCTCTTCTTAATTTATTATACATGAACTGTAACAGCGAGGCAACCTTAGTTGCAGTTTTTCTGTACTAATGGACTACTTGGTACTTTGTTTATCCCTACACATGGTAATCTGTAGCCTATATGCCATATCTCCCAAATATCAGTGAAATCAAGCTACTGTTTGTTACGGCATATGGGTAGCATCTAGGTATGTCGTATGCCTGGTAGTATAATGTACATTATGTGATTCACGACATATGTTGGGGCTTCCTTTGAGCACAATATCTGTCACCTTCATCACATGCTTTCCCAATTAATATGAGGCACTGCATGCTATTAATTTGCATTATAGCTGAACTGTTGAGTGATTTAATTGCTTTTTTTCTTGCAGTCTGAAAAAGGTGATTATGAAGCTGGCAGTGCCAGGCTGAATCTCAACTTTTGGAAGCTGGTCAAGCCTACCGAAAACATCAAGTCGTGCATCAAGGTGTTCTCTTACAAAGAACAGTTGCAAATAGGAGTAGCGCTACATCATCATGATAATATAATTAATGCATATACTGAATGCGAGTGTCAAATATGAGACACTGACCGTGTATAGATCAGTTTCTCACAGATGTTGTTGTCGAAGCACATTCCAAGTGGTGATTTTTAGTTCAATTGTCAAACTCGTTGCATGATGCATCATGATCCCACCTTTTTTCTTTGCTGCAATGTTGTCTTTCCTAGAAAATATTTCAACTGTTCTGTTTAAAGTTCCCACCTCGCGTTTCATTGCAGTATTCGTATGAATTACTTCTCCAGTATCTCTAGAAAACACAAGCTCTTGTGATGCTTGGAATAATCAATGAAAGGATAATTTTTGAAGGTACAGTTCCCAGGCTGTTGAGATTATATCACACATTTTACTTACCCTCACTTCTCAAATCTTTTCCACCACTTTTCTCTATGCTATATTGGCAGTATCTGCTGGGCAGCCTTCATTGATCTCTGATGACGCCGATGTTGTTGCTCTGGTTGGAACTAGTAAGGACTTGGCAAAACAGATAAATCAGAAGGAAGTGCATTGGGGGGTATGTTACTTAGCACATTAGTGATCAATTTGTTTGTTTCCTATTACTATTCTATTAAAACGGTTAACAATGCCGATCAAATGGGGAAATAAACTCTAGTAGCACTGTTTTTGCCACCGGAGGGAGTAGTCTAGAATGCCGATCAAATAGTAATAGAAATGACGAGGAGGGTGGACTACTCCCTCCTCGTCATGGTGGCCGTCATGATGATGAAGATGGCCACCGGAGATGATTTCCCCTCTCTGACACGGTACCGACACATCTCCAGATTGTTTTTTCATGGATACAATGGCCCTCCGACCGCGGAACTTCTCGTTTAGGGTTATTTCTGGGGGTTTATGTATTTCTAGGATTCCGGGCATTGGAATCACACCAAGATGGGGCAGGAGTGGCCCACTAGACACCATAGCAACAGAGGGGGGGTTAGCGTGGCCTCGTCTCTAGTGGGCACCAGGGCCCACCTCTGGTTGTTCTTTTATCCATAACTTCTCTTCTCCTCCAAAAAAATGTCAAAAAGTTTCATTCAATTCGGAGAACTTTTATTTGTGCACAAAAAACAACACCATGATAGTTCTGCTGAAAACAAAGTCAGTCCGGGTTATTTCTAAATAAATCATATAAAGTGCAGTAAAACCATATAAAAGTATTGTAAACATAGGCAAACAATGCATATATACTTCATAAATTATCGATGCGTTGGAGATGTATCAGGCATAGATCCTAACACTTATGCCAAATTGATGATTTAGATGTGCAACACACAAAGTAACGTTTTTTCTTCAACCAATGAAGACTAACCCTATAAGTGTAAAGAAATCAATGAAGAATTTGATTCTGAGAACCCTAAGACGATTGTATGCAGTGTCTGAAATCATAATTCTTATGCGGTGTCTGAAATCTACGAAGAATTGAGATTATTTGTGAATTCTTCAATTTTTTCAAATTCCTCAAGTTTGCAAATTCCTCATTATGTTCAATTTCTTAAAACTTTTTCAACGTGTGTTCTTGATTGACTACACACACGGATACATATCTATATATATATATGTATATATATGTATGTATATATATATATATGTATACACACACACACACACATATATATATATATATATGACAAATTTTATCTACCACCAGTGGTAGTTACCACCACTTGCGTTTTGTATGTTGTATGTAGTATCTATCAAATCGAAGAGTATGTATGTGTATTAGTAGTATATAATCATGTTTAGGTAGTATATATACTA